>NC_142810.1:19723915-19866616 GCF_049724085.1 Artemia sp. Qi Xiang Cuo | reverse complement strand
ACTATGATAAGGTAAACCACAATCAAACACTACTGAAATATTCCAACTCTTGCATTTCAACGAAAGAAATTTAAAATGAACTTTGAAGAATCATGAAAATGTAACTGTGACAAGGTAAACCACAATCACACACTACTTAAATATTCCAACTCGTGCATTTAAATTAATTAAATTCAAATGAAAATTGAAAAATCATGAAAATGTAGCTATGACAAGCTAATTAATACCCAAACACTCGCGAAATATTCCCACTCTTGAATTTCAACGAAAGAAATTCAATAAGAACTTTGAAGAATCAAGAAAATGTAACTGTGACAAGGTAAACCACAACCAAACACTACTGAAATATTCCAACTCTTGCATTTCAATGAAAGAAATTCAAAATGAACTTTGAAAAATCAAGAAAATGTAACTGTGACAAGGTAAACCACAACAACACACTACTGAAATATTCCAACTCTTGCATTTCAATGAAAGAAATTCAAAATGAACTTTGAAAAATCAAGAAAATGTAACTGTGACAAGGTAAAACACAACCAAACACTAGTGAAATATTCCAACTCTTGCATTTCAATGAAATAAATTAAAAATTAAATTTGAAAAATCAGGAAAATTTAAATGTGAAAAGTTAAACCACAACCAAACACTAGTGAAATATTCCAACTCTTGCATTTCAATGAAAGAAATTCAAAATAAACTTTGAAAAATCAGGAAAATGTAACTGTGACATGGTAAACCACAACCAAACACTAGTGAAATATTCCAACTCTTGCATTTCAACGAAAGAAATTCAAAATTAACTTTGAAAAATTAAGTGACTGTAACTGTGACAAGGTAAACCTCAACCAAACACTACTGAAATATTCCAACTCTTGCATTTCAACGAAAGAAATTCAAAATTAACTTTGAAAAATTAAGTGAATGTAACTGTGACAAGGTAAACCACGACCAAACACTACTGAAATATTCCAACTCTTGCATTTCAAAGAAAGAAATTCAAAATGAACTTTGAAAAATTAAGAGAATGTAACTGTGACAAGGTAAACCACGACCAAACACTACTGAAATATTCCAACTCTTTCATTTCAAAGAAAGAAATTCAAAATGAACTTTGAAAAATCAAGAAAATGTAACTGTGACAAGGTAAACCGCAACCAAACACTAGTGAAATATTCCAACTCTTGCATTTCAACGAAAGAAATTCAAAATGAACTTTGAAAAATTAAGTGAATGTAACTGTGACAAGGTAAACCACAACCAAACACTAGTGAAATATTCCAACTCGTGCATTTCAACGAAAGAAATTCAAAATTAACTTTGAAAAATTAAGTGAATGTAACTGTGACAAGGTAAACCGCAACCAAACACTACTGAAATATTCCAACTCTTTCATTTAAACGAAAGAAATTCAAAATGAAATTTGAAAAATCAAGAAAATTTACCTGTGACAAGGTAAACCACGACAAAAAACTACTGAAATATTCAACCTCTTACATTTCACTGAAAGAAATTCAAAATAAACTTTGTAAAATCATGAAAATGTAACTTTGACAAGGTAAACCGCAACCAAACACTACTGAAATATTCCAACTCTTGCATTTCAACGAAAGAAATTCAAAATGGACTATCAAAAATTAAGGGGATGTAACTGTGACATGGTAAACAGCAACCAAACACTACTGATATATTTCAAGTCTTGAATTTCTAGGAAAGATATTCAAATTGGACTATCAAAAATTAAGGGAATGTAACTGTGACAGGATAAACTACAACATCACACTAGTGAAATATTCCAACTCTTGCATTTCAACGAAAGAAATTCAAAATGAACTTTGAAAAATTAAGGGAATGTAACTGTGACATGGTAAACTACAACATCACACTTCTGAAATATTCAAACTCTTGCATTTCAACGAAAGAAATTCAAAATAAACTTTGAAAAATCAAGAAAATGTAACTGTGACATGGTAAACCACAACCAAACACTACTGAAATATTCCAACTCTTGCATTTCAATGAAAGAAATTCAAAATGAACTTTGAAAAAATCAGACCTTTGGAGGGGGAGGGGCCGGGGGCAGGGGGTCGTTCTGTGTCTCAATGCACAAAAAAGTATAAAAAATGGGGAGGGAATGGGGGGGAGAGGGGAGGAGGAGAAAGAGGGAGGAGGAGGAGGGAGGAGGTGGGAGGAGGTGGGAGGAGGAGGAGGAAGGAGGTGGGAGGAGGAGGAGGAGGGAGGAGGAGGAGGAGGAGGAGGGAGGATGAGGAGGAGGAGGAGGAGGAGGGGGCCGGGGAGGGCCTTTGGGGCACAGGGAGGGCCTTTGGGGCACAGGGAGGGCCTTTGGGTGTCTGGGTGACATTTGGGGACCGGTGGATGGCCTTTGGGACCCCGTGGGTCCTTTGGGAGCTCGAGGGGCCTTGGGGGGGCCCGGGGATGGCCGTTGAGGGTCTGGGGTGGGCCTTTGGGGGCGCCGGTGGCCCTTTGGGAGCTTGGGGGACCTTTGAGTGTCCGGGGGGGCAGTGGGGGGCCTGGGGGACAGGTGGGGCCCGGGGGAGGGCCTTTGGGAGCCCGGTGGACCTGTGAGGACCGGGGGCTTCCTTCGGGGTTGGGGTATGAGGATTGGAACCCTTTGGGGTTGGGTTAGAGGACCTCACAACACTGTTCAAATGGAACTTGTGTATTATAACGACCACACTCAAAACCTCTTCTAAAACCCTGTCTAAAATCTTCTTTCAAAATGTCTCTAACGGTTTCGCCGAAATAATCCCATAAAATGGATAAAACCGTTTCGCCCAAATAATCCCTAAACGTAATTTCAGCGTGTTCCTTTTGTATGGCATCTGTGCGCTAACGCATTTCAAATTTCTAGGAAACCCTTTCCTACGTTAATCTCTTCATCTCATAAATTTTCCTAGTTAAACTATTAGGGTTTCGTTAGAATATCAATTTACCTCTCCGACTTAAAGCTCCGTGAAGCCGTATTTAAAAATAGAATTTCTATCTCTTTAGACTCCCGCATAATTCCAAGATAACAAGTGATGTCAATTATAATTCCTGACACTATAGATCAATTAAGCCCTATTTGAAAATAGAATATTAATTTTTCTCTCTGTCCTAAAGAACGTTTGTCCCTCAGACCTAAGATTAAAGAAGCTTTTATGTTTTCTAATTCTCCCCTTCGTGAATCAATAATTTCCCCTAGCGATTATGTAAATCAAGTTCACAGGTGCTATTTCTCAGGTTAAGCTAACCAAACAACAATGAAGCCATGTTTGTTTCTTAATTTCCCCTTCGTGAATCAATAATTCCCCCATCGATTATGTAAATCATCCCTCATGTCATTCGCACGTGGCCAAACAACAACAGATCGATTGACCTTGACACACCCACATTAGACTAGATCGATAATCCTTTAATAAATTATGTCCCCCATCGATTATGTAAATCACCCCTCGTGTCAGTCGCCCTTGTCCAAACAACAACAGATCGATTGACCTTGACCCACATTAGAATCGATCGATAATCATTGTATCAATAATGTCCCCCATCGATTATGTAAATAACCCCTCATGTCATTCGCACGTGGCCAAACAACAACAGATCGATTGACTTTGACACACCCATATTATATTCGATCGATAAACCTTGAATAAAGTATGTAAAAAAGTTATAGGTGGCAGCAGGGGTGGGCAATGGGAGTAGCACCTCCCCCTCTACTGTTTCACCTATTCTCGAAAATCAGGCCAATTTTTTCAGATTTTTGGTTTTGGGTGGGTAACAATAAACTGAAAGAATTTTACATATTTAGAAACAGCATAAAAAAAACAGTACTGCCGGTGTAGCAATTGTCATGAGAATCCCATTTTTAGTTTTGGTGAATATTGGTCCAAGTCACTTTTTACTTCCAGTTTTTTTTTATCACAATTTATTTGATAAGATTCTATTGTGCCGAATTTTTTTTTAACCTGTTCATTTTATTTAGTTGAATAGGACACTAAAAAGAAACAGGGTTAATTTGATAGCTGGATAGTAAGTTTAAATTTAGTTTTTCTTTCGCTATTCTATTTTTTTAATGTCGGAATATATAAGGACTTTAAGTTCGAGGGAGGAAGAATTGTCCTGTTATGAAAGAGGTACATTTTACATGGCCGTTATAAAATCGAAACGAGGTATCTCGTTTTGAGGCAGGCAGGAGGATTTTTAAGTATCTTTACTCCTTTTTAAACTATTCTAAGATATAGGGAATTGCATAAAGACAAGTCTACATCTGTTAAAATCTACGGAAGCAATAAATCTTTGTGTAATTTTGAGTTTGATTTTCTTTTAAGATTAAATACATAATAATTAAATATACTATTAATTAAATAAATTGATTCCTTTGTCAGGAATCCTTGTCGTTTAAAATTTACTGCATTTTGTTTCATTTTGCATGCAATTTAATTGCTCTTTTTATTTGAGAGTTTTTTCTTAAAAGTATTTAAAAATAAAATTATTACTACGAAAAAAAAATTCCTGAAATATATTCCCTGTTACGCAAACACCACTGATATTTTGCTGTTTGCCCCCCCCCCCTGGAAAAGTTTCTGCTGTCGCCCTTGCGACGGCAGAAACTGTGATTCACTTAAGACCCTCTGAAATTGTTCTCTGGGTTAGAAAGATCAAACACACACTTTTTCTCTTTTTTTTGGGGGGGGGGGGGGTTGTCAGGGGTACTAAAACAGGTCCAGCAAGCTTTTTGTTCCCTATCAGTTTGAGAATTACAGTCATAAGTCATTTGACAAAGAGGAAACTAATGTACAGAAAATGTTTCTGGGACACGATTCCCAAAACAATGGCGCATATAAAAAGGCAAAGATTTTTTTTTTTTTATTTGCTGGAAACTTATATCCTCAAGTGCTGGAGCTAAAAGGACACAAATACAGAAAAAAAAGTATTATTTCCCAAAAATGAGGCCTGACTAAGGGTCAGAAGGAGGCCGAAAAACTTCTTTTTCAGAGCAACTTGGTGTGGTAGGGCGTTTTTACAAACTTGCGAAGGAGTTCATTCGATTGGAAGTTGAGATTTCTAGTGTCCTTTTTAAGGAATGAAAGAGATTTGAGAGAAGCCGGCTTTTTTATCATGCCCTTTTCCACTACCTGCCCCATCTTGTAACCCCAGCAATTTTAAAACGTCAGATATTTACTTTATTCAAAAACACCAAAAGGTCTGATGAGTATGCCTCCAGGGTCAACGTTACAACTGGAAGACGAGTAGCGTATTGATATTTTCACAGATGAATGTAGAAGTTTTAACTAGACTTGTTAGGTGTTTCAGAAACTCATCTCTCAGGTTATAAAACATGAAATTTGTTGATTAGAATCTATTTATTTAGTTAGGAAGGTTAACTTGTTAGGTTGACTAGACTTGTCAGATGTTTCAGAAACTCATCTCTCAGACTAGAAAACATGAAATTTGTTTATTTAGATTTTCTGTTATTCAGTTTCTGTTATTCAGGCTGGGATACAAGTAGAAAGGCCTTATTGACTCCCATGCGACACCCGTGCTGCCACCTACAACCTTTTTACATAATTTATGCATGTTTTTATGGGTTTTCTCACTTGAAAAAACAGGAATTTTCTCACTTTTATGTATGTTTCTTGGACGGTTATGAGTGTTTGTCAATTTATTTGTTGTTTTTCATGGATGTCAACAGCAATTTATGTCTGTTTTATGGTTTTTGTCAGTGAGAATGAAAAACAAAACAGCGACGAGTACAGCAATTTATGGATGTTTTATGGTTTTTGTGAGTGAGAATGAAAAAACAAGATTTTTCTCACTTAAATGGAGGTTTCTTGGACGGTTATGTGTGTTGGTCAATTTATTTGATGTTTTTCATGGATGTCAACATCAATTTATGTCAGTTTTATGGTTTTTGTCAATGAGATTGAAAAAACTGGATTTTTCTCACTTTGATGGATGTTTTCTGGATTATTGAGTCTAATGAGGACAGAGTCAATGACACTTCTTTCAAGATCTTGTTTTGTTGTTGTTGTTCGGCCAAGTGCACGCTAGGGAGAATGTTATGATCCAGGAATAGGAAACAGGATCACGTGTCTCCTTCTAAACCAATCAGAGACTCGGTTACATCTCCTTTCTAGACCAATCAGAGGGCTGGTTACATATTAGCGGCGGAGGTTTGCAGAGAATATGAGGAAAGGATTTTTGCTATAGTTTCTATTAGTCTGTGAATAGAATTCAAAGGAGTGAGAAGAACAGTTTGACTTTACTCATTTGGATATATATTTGTGTGTTGATGATGATGACGAGTGGAATGTTTACCCTATTAGAAGGTGATAGTAGAGTTGATGGCAATAATACAAGAGCACCAAACATTGCGGTGGAAATAAAGAGAGGATCACGGCTTTGTCTGGAATGGGATGAAGTATATGCAAGATATGCGATATCCTTGAGCAAATTTAAAATGGAGGATCAATTTGGTTTCACTGCAAAAGTTGATATAGCACACGTGAATAGACTTCAATGTGCTTTAAGTATATTGGTGAAACATATCGAAGACAATAAACTGTTTCGGTAATTGTACATGCTTAGTATTATTGTTGTTGTTGTAATTATTCAATAAAATTGTTTCAAAATCGAAAATGTTCCCTTTCTTTTCTGGTCAGGTTAGGTTAGGTTAAGGCTAACGAATCAGGATCAATATAAAGTGAATCCAAATGATTTACCAGCATTAGTGGTTCACGACAGTTGCCTATACACCAAAGAAGAAGAAATCTAAAGTGAAGATTTAAAGACATTGTTGTATATATATGCATTTTATCAATAAACAAATTTACAAACAATCTTCAAATATTTATTCTATTGTGATATCGATATTTATCACAGTTTTAGTATATACTATCTCAGGTTCAATTATTTGAACCTCGTCCTCCTCCACTGGCATAATATCTATGAGAGAGGGTATCTCCTGAGATTGAGTCACCTCCACAAATAAATCCTCGCGCACTCGAAGTGTCGGGTTAGGTATTCGATCCGAAGACCCACTCCTCAAGAGATCCTCTGATCTACATGTGCAGAGAAGCTCTTCCTCTACTTCAGGTGTAATCTCACTGATGTCGATTTCATTACATGTAGCTAGAAACTCCTCCTCCTCCTCGAGAGTGAGCCCCCACACATGCCACACATCCTAAAAAAGATTGAGAACACTATGATAGAAATATAAATTAAAATTTAAACAATGTTGTGGGAGAATGGTTCTTGGAAATTTTCAGCGGGTTTCAATTTCTGAAAAAAATTACATTTTGATATCGTATGATAATTTACTAAATTTTAAGGTTTTCTTTAGTTTCAAAAATGTTTTTTGTCAGTCACCATCTTTTAATCATTCACAAACAATACTGAAGAGAAACAGTTTCCACTGTTTATTGACGTTAAATTATTAAGAAGGCTATTATTTCTTTTAAATATACGTTTTACATTTTTAATTTTCATGTTTTGATTTTATTTTGATGAAGAATTTAAACACAGCTTCAACTAGTTATTTTTTTTGGTTCGACATAGATGAAAGGTCCAATACCTCAGTTAAACTAAGAGGTTACTTTCTGTAAACTAATGTCTAGTGATAAACTTGTTAGAGTGACAAAAACTTTTTTTTCCACAAGAGGACATTTTTCAACTAAAAGTAAAGAGCTACTAGACTAAATCAAAGATGTGCAGAAATAATAACGAATAATTGTTCAAACTTAAATTTTCTGTAAAGTTATGTCTAATGATAAACTTGTTAGTGACAAAACTTTTTTTCCACAAGAGGGTTTTTTTTCAACTAAAAGTAAAGAGCTACTAGACTAAATCAAAGATGAGTAGAAATAATAACGAACAATTGTTCAAACTTAAATTTTCTGTAAACTTATGTCTAATGATAAACGTGTTAGAGTGACAAAAACTTTTTTTTCCATAAGAGGGCATTTTTCAACTAAAAGTAAAGAGCTACTAGACTAAATAAAAGACGAGCAGAAATAATAACGAATAATTGTTCAAACTTAAATTGTCTTTAAAGTTATGTCTAATGATAAACTTGTTATAGTGACAAAAACTTTTTTTCCACAAGAGGGTTTTTTTCAACAAAAAGTAAAGAGCTACTAGACTAAATCAAAGATGAGTAGAAATAATAACGAATAATTGTTCAAACTTAAATTTTCTGTAAACTTATGTCTAGTGACAAACTTGTTAGTGACAAAAATTTTTTGCCACAAGAGAACATTTTTCAACTAAAAGTAAAGAGCTACTAGACTAAATCAAAGATGTGCAGAAATAATAACGAATAATTGTTCAAACTTAAATTTTCTGTAAAGTTATGTCTAATGATAAACTTGTTAGAGTGACAAAAACTTTTTTTTTCCACAAGAGGGCATTTTTCAACTAAAAGTAAAGAGCTACGAGACTAAATCAAAGATGAGTAGAAATAATAACGAATAATTGTTCAAACATAAATTTTCTGTAAACTTGTCTAGTGATAAACTTGCTAGAGTAACAAAAACTTTTTTTCCACAAAAGAACATTTTTCAAGTAAAAGTAAAGAGCTACTAGACTAAATCAAAAACGAACAGATTTAATAACGAATAATTGTTCAAACTTAAATTTTCTGTACACTTATGTCTAATGGTAAACTTGTTAGAGTGACAAAAACTTTTTTTCCACAAGAAGACATTTTTCAACTAAAAGTAAAGAGCTACTAGACTAAATCAAAGATGAGCAGAAATAATAACGAATAATTGTTCAAACTTAAATTTTCTGTAAAGTTATGTCTAGTGATAAACTTGTTAGAGTAACAAAAACTTTTTTTCCACAAGAAGACATTTTTCAACTAAAAGTAAAGAGCTACTAGACTAAATCAAAGATGAGCAGAAATAATAACGAATAATTCTTCAAACTTAAATTGTCTGTAAACTTATGTCTATTGATAAACTTGCTAGAGTAACAAAAACTTTTTTTCCACAAGAAAACATTTTTCAACTAAAAGTAAAGAGCTACTAGACTAAATCAAAAACGAGCAGATTTAATAACGAATAATTGTTCAAACTTAAATTTTCTGTAAACTTATGTCTAGTGATAAACTTGTTAGAGTGACAAAAACTTTTTTTCCACAAGGGGACATTGTTCAACTAAAAGTAAAGAGCTACTAGACTAAATCAAAGATGAGCAGAAATAATAACGAATAATTCTTCAAACTTAAATTTTCTGTAAAGTTATGTCTAGTGATAAACTTGTTAGAGTGACAAAAACTTTGTTTCCACGGGAGGGCATTTGTCAACTAAAAGTAAAGAGCTACTAGACTAAATCAAAGATGAGTAGAAATAATAATGAATAACTGTTCAAACTTAAATTTTCTGTAAACTTATGTCTAGTGATAAACTTGTTAGAGTAACAAAAACTTTTTTTTACAAGAGGACATTTTTCAACTAAAAGTAAAGAGCTACTAGATTAAATCAAAAACGAGCAAAAATAATAACGAACAATTGTTCAAACTTAAATTTTCTGTAAACTTATGTCTATTGATAAACTTGTTAGAGTGACAAAAACTTTTTTTCCACAAGAGGACATTTTTCAACTAAAAGTAAAGAGCTTCTAGACTAAATAAAAAAAAATCATGAATTTATGCACAGTTTTAACTAGCTAGGGCAAAATTTGTTAACGATGGATCATAGAGGACATTTTTCAAATAAAAGTAAAGAGCTACTAGACTAAATCAAAGATGAGCAGAAATAATAACGAGTAATTGTTCAAACTTAAATTTTCTGTAAACTTATGTATAGTGGTAAACTTGCTAGAGCGTCAAAAACTTTTTTTCCACAAGAGGGCATTTTTCCAATAAAAGTAAAGAGCTGCTAGACTAAATCAAAGACGAGCAGAAATAATAACGAATAATTGTTCAAACTTAAATTTTCTGTAAAGTTATGTCTAATGATAAACTTGTTAGAGTGACAAAAACTTTTTTCCACAAGAGGGCATTTTCAATTAAAAGTAAAGAGCTGCTAGACTAAATAAAAAAAATCATGAATTTATGCACAGTTTTAACTAGCTAGGGCTAAATTTGTGAAAAAATTCAAAATTAGGAAAGAAAACCAAATGTTCCTGTATTATCTAAGTAACACGACAAAAAATCAAGAGTTTATGTGCAGTTTTAAATTATAATCACGAAAAAAAAATTGTCATGCTACAGTTGCGATGTGTGTATAATATACAAGTACCGGAATTGTTCATGGAGAGAGAACCGGATTACACGGTATTATTTAAAAACGATAAGAAATTAAATTAAAAAAAATTCAACTGAAAGTAAGAAGCAACATCAAAGTTTATAAGCAAACAGAAACTATTACGTATAAGAAAAGGGTCACCCCCCTCCTCAAGACATCGCTCTTTACACAACTTTTTTTAGAATTTAAAAACAAAGCTTATTATTATTAAAAATATTGAATAAAGCTTTTTATTTGATTATCTGAAGCTTAGTTTAATGTTTTACTTTGAACAAACTACTTTGTTCATGCGTTACTTTTTATAAACACCGAGTCTAAAGGCATTTAAATATTTAGGTGTTTGAAAAGCAAGTTCAAAACTAACGATACTGTTTAAAAAAAATTAGGTCCAACACTTCGACATTGCTCAATAGAATTAAATGTTGGGAGTTTATATCTTAGTTTTTGTAAGTAGGCTATTGTTTTGCGTATAGTTTAATCTAAATAAATGATAGGCAACAAATAGGTTTATAGACACTTAATTTACAGGACAGGGTATTTCTAGCAAAAATATAGTTAATTCTTATTAATGGTACGCAAAATGGGTTTACAGATACCTAATTTACAGATCTGGCTATCTCGTAATGTCTAAGGACTGCTAAAAATATTTATTTCTAGCAAAAAATATAGTATATTCTAAACAAATGATACCCACAAATGGGTGCGGGCTCGGGGGGTGTGGGTCCCGCATCTCTGATCGGCTTAGACTTACCGGGTGATTAGAGAGAGAGAGAGAGAGACAAGGGGACCTCAATTAAGATAGAGCGATGGAGAGGGGGGAATGCTATGCTGATTAGTGACGCTCAAAAACAGCCCCATTTTTTTTTTAATAGACCAAAAATTAGGACCAATGGGAATACCCCCCTCCTCAAGACATCGCTCTTTACACAACTTTTTTAGAATTTAAAAACAAAGCTTATTATTATTAAAAATATTGAATAAAACTTTTTATTTGATTATCTGAAGCTTAGTTTAATGTTTTACTTTGAACAAACTACTTTGTTAATGCGTTACTTTTTATAAACACCGAGTCTAAAGGCATTTAAATATTCAGGTGTTTGAAAACCAAGTTCAAAACTAACGATACTGTTTAAAAAAATTAGGTCCAACGCTTTGACATTGCTCAATAGAATTAAATGTTGGGAGTTTATATCTTAGATTTTGTAAGTAGGTTATTGTTTTGCGTATAGTTTAATCTAAGTAAATGATAGGCAAAAAATGGGTTTATAGACACTTAATTTACAGGAGAGGGTATTTCTAGCAAAAAATATAGTTAATTCTAATTAATGGTACGCAAAATGGGTTTACAGATACCTAATTTACAGATCTGGCTATCTCGTAATGTCTAAGGACTGCTAAAAATATTTATTTCTATCAAAAAATATAGTTTATTCTAAACAAATGGGACCCACACCTGGGTGCGGGCTCGGGGGGGTGTGGGTCCCGCATCTCTGATCGGCTTAAACTTACGGGGTAATTAGAGAGAGGGAGACAAGGGGACCTCAATTAAGATAGAGCGATGGAGAGGGGAGAATGCTATGCTGATTAGTGACGCTCAAAAACAGCCCCATTTTTTTTTTTAAATAGACCAAAAATTAGGACCAATGGGAATACCCCCCCTCCTCAAGACATCGCTCTTTACACAACTTTTTTTAGAATTTAAAAACAAAGCTTATTTTCATTAAAAATATTGAATAAAACTTTTTATTTGATTATCTGAAGCTTAGTTTAATGTTTTACTTTGAACAAACTACTTTGTTAATGCGTTACTTTTTATAAACACCGAGTCTAAAGGCATTTAAATATTTAGGTGTTTGAAACCCAAGTTCAAAACTAACGGTACTGTTTAAAAAAATTAGGTCCAACGCTTCGACATTGCTCAATAGAATTAAATGTTGGGAGTTTATATCTTAGTTTTTGTAAGTAGGCTATTGTTTTGCGTATAGTTTAATCTAAATAAATGGTAGACAAAAAATGAATTTATAGACACTTAATTTTCAGGACAGGGTATTTCTAGCAAAAAATATAGTTAATTCTAATTAATGGTACGCAAAATGGGGTTTACAGATACCTAATTTACAGATCTGGTTATTCCAAAATCGTCTAGTTTTTGAAAGAAAATTATTGAAAATATATTTCTCTGGTTCAAATATGTAAAATCTATAGGGGGAATATAAATTAAAATTTAAACGTACATTATCCATTGAAGGACCGGTGAGTTCATTTGGAGTATTCATTACATTATATATATATATATATATATATATATATATATATATATATATCTATATTTCAATATGCACTGAAGTTAAAGACATCAAACACTAAATAATATGCGGTAATAACGGCATATTTCCTTTCCTTAATCCAATTAATAAATGCTGACCTATAGGATCATGGAAAACAATTTCCTTTTATGTCTTCTTTTCATTTGCATAAGACCTCCAATGACATAAGCCATTCTATGACTTTTTTTTCAGAAATAAAGTTATTTCTACGTGAACAAAGTAACTTAATATATATGAAAGTTCTTGTCATAACGTGCATATTTTTCTAAAATCGTCTAATCAATTTTTAGATGGATTTTTTTTTCTTCAATATAGTGGAAAGGCTCAATAACTATGTCTTTAGAGATAAAATGGACCCTTCAGCCCCTGGGGGAAAGGTTTTTACGTTATGAAATTTATACATAAAGCTGGTAAAAGATTTGTACTCCAACTCGAAACACAACAGTCGAGAGAGGGTTCATTCTAATTGAAAAAAGATTCTAGTGACCCTTTTTAGTAACAAAAAATAATTGGAGGACAACTAGGCCCTCCTCCCGCATCACCTTTTTCCAAAATCGTCTAATAGGAGCCGCGGAGCCGAAGGCCGGCCAAGGGTGGGATCCACACCCCCCGGGCCAACCGCAGGTGGGGACCCCCATCCCCCGGGGCCGCAAGCTGAAGGCAGGCTGCGGCCGGGGCCCCCCACCCCCGGGGCCACGGGGCCGAAAGCCGGCCACGGGTGGGACCCCCACCACCAAGGTTAGGTTAGGTTACCTAACATTACTAGGGTTAGGTTACGTTAAGTTACCTAACATTTCTAGGTTAGCCCCCCACCCCCCGAGGCCACGGGGCCGGAAGCCGGCCAAGGGTGGGACCCCCACCACCAAGGTTAGGTTAGGTTACCTAACATTACTAGGGTTTGGTTAGGTTAGGTCCCCCATCACCAGGTTAGGTTAGGTTACCTAACATTTCTAGGGTTAGCAGCTTAGGTTAGGTTACATTAGGTTAAATGGCGCGCCACTTTTTTGCCTATCATTTATTTAGATTAAACTATACGCAAAACAATAGCCTACGTACAAAAACTATGATATAAACTCCCAACATTAAATTCTATTGAGCAATCTCGAAGCGTTGGAGCTAATTTTTTAAAACAGTATCGTTTGTTTTGAACTTGGTTTTCAAACACCTAAATAATTAAATGCTTTTAGACTTGGTGTTTATAAAAAGTAACGCATTAACAAAGTAGTTTGTTCAAAGTAAAACATTAAACTAAGCTTCAGATAATCAAATAAAAAGTTTTATTCAATATTTTTACTAATAAAAAGCTTTGTTTTTAAATTCTAAAAAAAGTTATGTAATGAGCGATGTTTTGAGGAGGGGGGTGACCCTTTTCTTATACGTAATAATTTCTGTTCGTTTATAAACTTTGATGTTGCTTCATACTTTCAGTTGAATTTTTTTTAATTTAATTTCTTATCGTTTTAAATAATACCGTGTAATCCGGTTCTCTCTCCATGAACAATTCCGGTACTTGTATATTATACACACATCGCAACTGTAGCATGACAATTTTTTTTTTCGTGATTATAATTTAAAACTGCACATAAACTCTTGATTTTTTGTCGTGTTACTTAGGTACTACAGGAACATTTGGTTTTCTTTCCTAATTTTGAATTTTTTCACAAATTTAGCCCTAGCTAGTTAAAACTGTGCATAAATTCATGATTTTTTTTATTTAGTCTAGCAGCTCTTTACTTTTAATTGAAAATGCCCTCTTGTGGAAACAAGTTATTGTCACTCTAACAAGTTTATCATTAGACATAACTTTACAGAAAATTTAAGTTTGAACAATTATTCGTTATTATTTCTGCTCATCTTTGATTTAGTCCTAGTAGCTCTTTACTTTTAGTTGAAAAATAACCTCAATGATCCATCGTTGACAAATTTAGCCCTTGCTAGTTAAAACTGTGTATAAATTCATGATTTTTTTTTTATTTAGTCTAGCAGCTCTTTACTTTTAGTTGAAAAATGTCCTCCTGTGAAAAAAAAGTTTTGTCACTCTAACAAGTTTATCACTAGACATAACTTTACAGAAAATTTAAGTTTGAACAATTATTCGTTATTATTTCTACTCATCTTTGATTTAGTCTAGTAGCTCTTTACTTTTAGTTGAAAAATAACCTCAATGATCCATCGTTGACATATTTAGCCCTTGCTAGTTAAAACTGCGTATAAATTCATGATTTTTTTTTATTTAGTATAGCAGCTCTTTACTTTTAGTTGAAAAATGTCCTCCTGTGAAAAAAAAGTTTTGTCACTCTAACAAGTTTATCAATAGACAAAAGTTTACAGAAAAATTAAATTTGAACAATTATTCGTTATTATTTCTGCATATCTTTGATTTAGTCTAGTAGCTCTTTACTTTTAGTTGAAAAATGTCCTCAATGATCCATCGTTAACAAATTTTGCCCTAGCTAGTTAAAACTGTGTATAAATTCATGATTTTTTTTGATTTAGTCTAGCAGCTCTTTACTTTTAGTTGAAAAATGTACTTTGTGGAAAAAATGTTTTTTTCACTAACAAGTTTATCATTAGACATAAGTTTACAGAAAATTTAAGTTTGAACACTTATTCATTATTATTTCTGCTCATATTTGATTTAGTCTAGTAGCTCTTTACTTTTAGTTGAAAAATGCCCTCTCGTGGAAAAAAAGTTTTTGTCACTAACAAGTTTATCACTAGACATAACTTTACAGAAAATTTAAGTTTGAACAATTATTCGTTATTATTTCTGCTCATCTTTGATTTAGTCTAGCAGCTCTTTATTTTTAGTTGAAAAATGTCCTCTTATGGAAAAAAGTTTTTGTCACTCTAACAAGTTTATCACTAGACATAAGTTTAAAAAAAATTTAAGTTTGAACCATTATTCGTTATCATTTCTGTTCGTTTTTGATTTAGTCTAATAGCTCTTTACTTTTAGTTGAAAAATGTTCTCTTGTGGAAAAAAAGTTTTTGTTACTCTAGCAAGTTTATCACTAGACATAAGTTTACACAAAATTTAAGTTTGAACAATTATTCATTATTATTTCTACTCATCTTTGATTTAGTCTAGTAGCTCTTTACGTTTAGTTGAAAAATGCCCTCTTGTGGAAAAAAAGTTTTTGTCACTCTAACAAGTTTATCATTAGACATAACTTTACAGAAAATTTAAGTTTGAACAATTATTCGTTATTATTTCTGAACGTTTTTGATTTAGTCTAGTAGCTCTTTACTTTTAGTTGAAAAATGTCCTCTTGTGGAAAAAAAGTTTTTGTCACTCTAACAAGTTTGTCACTAGACATAAGTTTACAGAAAATTTAAGTTTGAACAATTATTCGTTATTATTTCTGCTCGTCTTTGATTTAGTCTAGCAGCTCTTTACTTTTAGTTGAAAAATACCTTCTTGTGGAAAAAAAAGTTTTTGTCACTCTAAAAAGTTTATCATTAGACATAACTTTACAAAAAATTTAAGTTTGAACAATTATTCGTTATTTTTTCTGCTAATCTTTGATTTAGTCTAGTAGCTCCTTACTTTTAGTTGAAAATGCCCTCTTGTGGAAAAAAAAGTTTTTGTCACTCTAACAAGTTTATCACTAGACATAACTTTACAGAAAATTTAAGTTTGAACAATTATTCGATATTATTTCTACTCATCTTTGATTTAGTCTAGTAGCTCTTTACTTTTAGTTGAAAAATACCCTCTTGTGGAAAAAAAGTTTTTGTCACTCTAAAAAGTTTATCATGAGACATAAATTTACAGAAAATTTAAGTTTGAACAATTATTCGTTATTATTTCTGCACATCTTCGATTTAGTCTAGTAGCTCTTTACTTTTTGTTGAAAAATATCCTCTTGTGGAAAAAAAGTTTTTGTCACTCTAACAAGTTTATCACTAGACATAACTTTACAGAAAGTAACCTCTTAGTTTAACTGAGGTATTGGACCTTTCATCTATGCCGAACAAAAAAATAACTAGTTGAAGTTTTGTTTAAATTCTTCATCAATATAAAATCAAAAACATGAAAATTAAAAATGTAAAATGTATATTTCAAAGAAATAATACCCCTTTTAATAATTTAACGTCAATAAACAGTGGAAACTGGTTTTCTTCAGTATTGTTTGTGAATGATTAAAAGATGGTGACTGACAAAAAACATTTTTGAAACTAAAGAAAACCTTAAAATTTAGTAAATTATCAAACGATATCAAAATGTAATTTTTTTCAGAAATTGAAACCCGCTGAAAATTTCCAAGAACCATTCTCCCACAACCTTGTTTAAATTTTAATTTGTATTTCCATCATAGTGTTCTCAACCTTTTTTAGGATGTGTGGCATGTGGGGGGGGCTCACTCTCGAGGAGGAGGAGGAGCTTCTAGCTACATGTAATGAAATCGAAATCAGTGAGATTACACCTGAGGTAGAGGGAGAGCTTCTCTGCATATGTAGATCAGAGGATCTCTTGAGGAGTGGGTCTTCGGATCGAATACCTAACCCGACACTTCGAGTGCGCGAGGATTTATTTGCGGAGGTGACTCAATCTCAGGAGATACCCTCTCTCATAGATATTATGCCAGTGGAGGAGGACGAGGTTCAAATATTTGAACCTGAGATAGTATACATTAAAACTGTGATAAATATCGATAACACAATAGAATAAATATTTGAAGATTGTTTGTAAATTTGTTTATTGATAAAATGCATATATATACAACAATGTCTTTAAATCTTCACTTTAGATTTCTTCTTCTTCGGTGTATAGGCAACTGTCGTGAACCACTAATGCTGGTAAATCATTTGGATTCACTGTATATTGATCCTGATTCGTTAGCCCTAACCTAACCTAACCTGACCAGAAACGAAAAGGAACATTTTCGATTTCGAAACAATTTTATTGAATAATTACAACAACAACAATAATACTACGCATGTACAAGTAGCGATAGAGGTTATTTTCTTCGATATGTTTCACAAATGTACTTAAAGCACATAGAAGTCTATTCGCATGTGCTATATCAACTTTTGCAGTGAAACATAATTGATCCTCCATTTGAAATTTGCTCAAGGATATCACATATCTTGCATATACTTCATCCCATTCCAGACAAAGCCTTGATCTTCTTGTAATTTCCACCGCAATGTTTGGTGCTCTTGTATTATTACCAGTAACTTTACTATCACCTTCAAATAGGGTAAAAATTTCCCTCGTCATCATCATCGACATACAAATATATATCGAAATGAGTAAAGTCGAACTGTTCTTCTCACTCCTTTGAATTCTATTCACAGACTAATAGAAACTATAGCAAAAATCCTTTCCTCATATTCTCTGCAAACCTCCGCCGCTAATATGTAACCAGCCCTCTGATTGGTCTAGAAGGAGATGTAACCGAGTCTCTGATTAGCTGAGAAGGAAACACGTGATCCTGTTTCCTATTCCTGGATCATAACATTCGCCCCGAGCGTGCACTTGGCCAAACAACAACAACAAAACAAGATCTTGAAAGAAGTGTCATTGTCCCGGTCCCCATTAGCCTTAATAATCCTGACAACATCGATCAAAGTGAGAAAAATTCTTATTTTTTCGTTCTCACTCAAAAAAACCATGAAACAGACATAAATTGATGTTGACATCCGTGGAAAATATCAAATAAATTGATCAACACACAAAAACGTCCATAAAACAACCTTCAAAGTGAGAAAAATCCTGTTTTTCCATTCTCACTGACAAAAACCATAAAACATCCATAAATTGCTGTACTCGTCACTGTTTTTTTTTCATTCTCACTGACAAAAACCATAAAACAGACATAAATTACTGTTGACATTCATGAAAAAAAAACAATTAAATTGACTAACACTCATAACCGTCCAAGAAACATCCATAAAAGTGAGAAAATTCCTGTTTTTTTAAGTGAGAAAACCCATAAAAACATGCATAAATTATGTAAAAAAGTTGTAGGTGGCAGCAGGGGTGTCGCGTGGGAGTCAATAAGGCCTTTCTACTGATACAATAGCAGGGATAAGGGCTCATGATGAGTATAGAAGCTTCTAACTCTTACTGAGGCGAAGAAGGTCTTAATGGTAGAATTTTAGTTGCTCACTTTATGACCTAAAAGTTCAAAAACTAAATAGTGGTATTTACCCTTGTTGAACTGAATGACGGAGAAAATTTTATATGCAGTTACAGGAGCACATAGACAAGATCCCTAAGATAAATATGCTATTTTATTAAGGGACTTTGAGGTCCAGGCTGGTATAAATAAAGATAGACGGTATCCTAGTTTAGGCAAATTTTCTGTAAGGTAGAAAAATAGCAATAGGAGTGGACTGCTAGTATTTTGTAGGCACAATAATCTAATGTTAACTGATATAGTATTTGTCCATAAAAAGGCATATAAGCTAAAGGGGTGCTTACAGGATTGTAAGGTTACAAACTTTATTCATTATATTACTGTAAACGGAAATTAGCAGGATCAATTCAGGAGACGCGGGTAAATAGGAGTTCTGTTATTGATGTTAAAAATAAAGCTTACCATCTAGTAGTGTCTAGAGTTAATCTAAAGCTGAAATTTAGAAACTCCAAGATGAGAATTTGAGAGGAACTTTCCAACAACAGTTAGATATAAAACAAAAAAAGCTTAGAATTTGACATTAAGAAGACGGGCGGAGTAATCTTAGGAAAATAGATGAGGAAAATAGAAAAAAAAACAGGAGATGTCTTAGGGAGGAAACTTAAAAATCCAGCTAGGAATTTTTGCAAAAGTGCTTTGATCTTGGTAGAAGAGAAAAGGGGCTTACACAAAAAGTGTTTCGTTGATAGATCCCAGATTAATAAGACGACCAAGTAAGAGAAGTGAGGAAGGCATTAAAATATGAATTAAGGAGATGGGATACGGAGCCAATAGATAAGTTTGCCAAAGGTTTCGTAATTGCAGCCAGATAGCATAACAGTAAAATATCGAATTGGCATGTAAACAAATTGAGAGAAGAAGTCAGTTTGGAGTCGTTCCAATTAAAAATAAAAAACTTACCTTAATTAGTGTTAAGGAAAGTATTAAAGAGAAATAGGAATAATATTAAAAGAATCTGTTAAAGCGTAATAAAGTCGTAGCAAGTAACATAAAAGAGAATAAGAAGTTTTCCGACAATTTGAAACGGAAGGAAGATCTACTTTCTGAAAAGGAGTTCGATATAGTGCTAAAAGTAAGACAATGAAGCTTTGTATGTTGATGGTTACGCAATTTAATTTTAAAGTATGGTAGTTGCAAACTTAGAAATAAATAACTGAAGGTTATGAATACGATTTTTTAAATAGTGGAATTCTTCTTTATAAGAAGGGTGATAAGCGTAAGTGTGGCAATTACAGAGATATAAGCTAAATTTCTGTAGGAAGCAAATTACCTTTCATAGTTATACTTATTAGGCTAAGAGGTTCTAAGATAAATTATGGTTCTTAGATGGTTCTTAGATAAATTATGGTATTAGATATTTCTTAGAGTAGGTGACATTAGATAAATTATGAGATATTTTTAAAGAAAATTTGAAGTTCACCGAGAGGAGAGGAGGTGGCATTATTAAAAAAAAAAAAAAAAAAAAAAAAAAATAGGCTATGAGTTTCTAGATAAATTTTAAGAGAAGAACAGTGTTGTTTTAGGAGAGGGAGAGAATTCGTCGACCACAATTATAAATCTAATTTCAAAAAAATTGGTTGGCACTTCCTCTCCACTTTGATTTCCACTGAACACTACTAGATGATATCCTTTAATTTTACCGTGAAGAGCGAGGTGTTGAGTAGGGGGCAACCCCCCTAATATACGTAATAAGTCCTGTTCGATTTACTTTTAATACTTCTTACTTTCATTTGGAAAAAACTTTTTTTTAAATGAAGCTTAGAGACAAACATTTTTCTAAAGGCAATGGAAAAAATTTGTCAATTAAAGTAAAAGTATATGAAAATGAAAATAAGTTATTAATTACAAAAAAATACACAAAACAATGGCCTACTTACAAAAATTCAGATATAAACCCCCAGCATTCAGTTCTGTTGTGCAATGCAAAAGCGTTGGACGGATATATTTAACAGTACTGACAGTTTTGAACTTGGCTATCAAATACTAAAATACTTTATGCTTTTATACTCAATTGTTTATAAAAAGTAACGCATTGTCAAAGTAGTTTTTCAATGTAAAATATTAAAACTAAAATGAAGAAAATCAAACAAAAATTTTTAGTTCAACATTTTTTGAATACCAAAAACCAATATATTTGACACATTTATACTTCAGAAGTGTAAATAATTCAATCTTTTTCAAAGTGACAACTATATAAATACAATCACTCCTGGAAGAAAATAAGTGATAATAAAACACACAAAAACGTATCTGTTAAGAGGGAAAATACAAAAATTCCCAGCATTCCATTCAGGGGAGACATATTTGATTCTAGCCTTATATATCAGCTCATGGGTACTCTTGCAATGCAAGCAAAAGTTGACGGCATATTTTTTACCGAAATTGCCCTTTATTAAGTTGTATTCCTTGTGTTTTCTATAGTTAAACGAACTTTCTTGTGTACTAATAGCTGCCCAATTTACTAATAAGCATATACATATTTAGAATCACCATAAAAATCTGATTCGTCGATAGAATGTTATCAATAGTTAGACTCTTACACTTTTTTTGTTGAGAAGGATCCTTATTTACTTGTCATTCATTACTATTAAGAATTTGATTTTTTTTTTTTTTTTTACTCCAACCAAATCATATAGAAAAATGTTTCTGTAAAACTAGAAACGGGTCACTAAGTCACAAATTAGAACTTACATTTTTCCTTATTAAGGGTGAAAATCTATTGGTAGGCAGCCAACAATGGCACAATACACATTTTGTCCGTGTTATTTCCCATTCTGATCTTTTTCCATTGGTTTGCTTATAATTATTTTAAAGTCCCAAATTTCCACGGGAGGGGCAAGCCCCCCTGCCCCCCCCCCTGCTGGTGCCCATGATTTATTGGATCTTTAAAGTATTTTGAACAGAATGACTATCTCAAAGTTTTTAGCGGATGTTTTGGAGGACGATGGAGGTAGCAAAAAGGAAAATGGGGGAGATTGATTGCCCTCCAAACACTTTTGATTCTTTAAACAGGTACTAGATCTTTAATATCCAATCAAACGAGCCCTCCCCCCCCCCCTAAAAAAAAGTTTATACGACTACCCCTCCATAGGAAGGGGCCAGAGGAAAAATAAATAAATAAATAACACTGCAGCGGCATATGGTTCTTCACTTAGGTAGCTCTGGACTATGATAGGACATGAACATTATTTTCATCCTCGCTCAGATCAAATTGTCTGTCAACTCTAGCTACCTATTGTGATGTGTACTTCTTTCCAGCCACATTGATCAGAAAATAATCTCCCACCGTAGCCTGACCCTGTCTGTCAGGGTCTTCTGCAGGTCCCATGCTAATATCAGAGTCCAAAGAGTCATCGAACTGAGGATCCACTGGTAATCTGTCAGAATTGACACCATTTTGAAGAAGCTGTGGGAATTGACTGTTCAAAATCTTCGACTTCTTACTTCTGGCACTTTGACTTCGTCAGGAACAGTATCATCTGAGTCAGAGCCGCCGTTCTCTCTGGCAGTAGTCGTCTGCTTACCTTTCTCTTTTTCACTCCTCTTGGCTGTGGTTTTTATAACGTCTTCAGACGAGATACTTTTCCTGATGTAATTTCTAATCTTCGACGCCAACG
This sequence comes from Artemia sp. Qi Xiang Cuo, assembly GCF_049724085.1. Lineage (NCBI taxonomy): Eukaryota > Metazoa > Arthropoda > Branchiopoda > Anostraca > Artemiidae > Artemia > Artemia sp. Qi Xiang Cuo. The sequence goes on along the minus strand of NC_142810.1, from coordinate 19,844,273 downwards.
CTGTGGAGCGATATCATCTTTCTCATAGCGCATATGCGCAAGTATCTCTGTAACTGCTTGTCTGACAGTTTCGACAGCGTCGTGTGTAGTTGAGTCTTCTCTGGGTGTTTTTGCAATGACGGCATCTCTGTTTATGGGAACCACTGAACAAGCCTTGAATCCGTTTTTATAGTCTCTGCAGATGTTTCCCCCGTCTCATCCCATAGTCGAGCGATCAGGGTCTGAAAGTGCTTTTTGAAAACTGTGGACTTGTTTGGATAGCGCGTCTTATCAAACAGTTCGTGGTAACGAACTGTAAGTAAGGAGTGACCCGGCTCAATAGTAACCGAAATTCTAAAAAACGGCTGTCCCCTCCTCAACGCCTCGCTCGTTACGCTAAAGTTTTTCATTGTTTAAAAAAAATAAAGTTGTGGGAAAGTCAAACTTTAGCGTAAAGAGCGAGGCGTTGAGGAGGGGACAGCCCTTTTCATATACGGAATATTTTCTGTTCGTTTTAAGTTTTAATGTCGCTCCTTACTTTCAGTTTAAAAAACTTGTTTTTTTTATTTAATATTCTGTAAGGACCTTCCACCATACGCGTTTCATTTTGATAGCTGTCAAAGTCACCCCCAAAATACCCTTTGCCCAAGGGGTGACTTTGACAACTCACCCATCTCCTTCCGTTTCAAGGTAAATCCCTAAATACTTACTGGGCGGCGTTCTGATCACATTTACAACCCTACTAATGCCCCACAACAATGCCCTACTAATATCGCCTGTTCTTTCGTGGTCAGACAAATTTTCAGCACCCCTAAACATAACGAAAAGTATTTACTTTACACAACCCGTTCACAAACAAATACTCTTTACTCGATGGACACCATTTCCACACTGTCTGACGAAGATAATCTACAGAGCCATCTAGAAGTTTCTCACATTTTTTCGTTACACCACACATCGTCAAAAGTCAAAAGAAACATTTTTCTATGGTTGTGTCAATGTCACCCCTGATTATCAATCTCACCCTGGTTTACGGTATATAAATGTTGGACCAGGCTATCAGAAATAACTGAAAAAAGCTACCCAACTAAAATTGCAGCAACAGATAGACCAACACTAATTATGGTAGCCAGAATTATAAGCATTAATTGGCAAAACATTTGACAGGAACAAATTCTTTTGATAAAAATAAATTCATTGTTACTTGTGAAAAAACATAACTTGGGGGGATTGATTCATAAACAGATAGAGGGATTGTAGCTATAAAATACAAAAGCCATTTCCTAACAAATGAGCAGATATTGTTTCAACCTTTCAAGAAAATCTTATGCGTCTGATTCTACAATGATTCTATCGTACCAAATAAGGGAAACTCCTGATTGCTTCAAGCTAAAATACAAATATCAATATCACAAACATTAATATAATAAAAAGCTTTAAGTTGGAACAATATTTTTTTACAGAACAAAATACAATTATGCTAAATATAAACACACGATTAAGCATAGAATGCTAATAAGTACACACAGCATATAAATTGCACATTAATTGTTCTACTTAATGAGATCATAACGGCGTCACCCGCAATCAGTAAATACATATACAAATAATGATTGTGCGGACATTACATATAAATATGCATAAATCTGAACGCTTGCATACTATGGAAGAAGATTAAAGTTAAACATACGCTAAAGCATGGATCTAAGTATTCAAAAATAACGCTATACAATCGTTCTATAAATAAAAAGAAAAAAAAATGGCTGAAACCTCAGAAATGACAATTTGGATTTGAAAATGGACAAAGAAAATTTTAACCTCTTTAGTACAGAAAGTGTGTTGAAAATACTTATTTACACTGATTATAGAAAAAATAGCTTACCAACAAAATTACTGATCAAAATTTTTAGATTTAGAATAGACTTGATAATAAATATTCTGCCATCAGTTTTTTCTTTTCTACAAATTATTCTGTTATAAAAACGTAGAAATCTTTTGGTCTAATCCACTTGCATTAAAGCCATTTTAGACATTCTTTTAGGCTAAAGAGGTTAGCAGGGCATATACTCGAGGGGAAGAAAACAATAGTCCTTCTCGAAGTTTGTCCTTTCCCCCAACAAATCAAGACATTTACGATTCTCTCCATTATTTCCTATATTTATCATGCAAGTCGTCTGCTTTTACTTCGATAATTCCCCCATCTAAAATATGATCAGTAAAAGTAAAGATGGGTCTTGCACTTACCGAAGAAAATAGAAAATTGTTCTTTGCTTAAAAGTTAATTTTTTCTTTAGTCACGGTGTGTTCTTTTTATTGCAATATTTCTGTCTTTTTGTTACGTAATTTTTGCTTAACTATTTATTAGCAACTACTTATTGCAACTACGTTAGCAACTGCAAACGACTCATTGCGGCACCAAGCCACATGAGGCCAAAATAGGTGCACACGCTCCTAATCCCCTAATCTGGTAAAATCTTCAGCCTTTACCTAGTCTAATGAAGTTTCAATTTCCATACGATTTTTTCAAGATGAAACCCGGGCTAATGGTTTAAAAATAAATTACTGTCTTGTGTTCCCCTTTTTTTTTAATTCCAAGCAATAATACCAATTCAGGGATAAGAGGTATAGATATTGAGAGACGTCTAAGCCGAAATAAATTTTAAAATTTATATTAAAAATGAACAAGTTTGCTCCAAATTTGCCCATGTTTGCCCGGCAAAAAATATCCATATCTATTAAGTAGAATTCTGGGTATTCCACGTATATTCAAATTATTTCACCTTTATATGCAGAAACTACTTTAACCGAACTGTAATTTTGAGATATTTCCCAAATGTTGGGATTCATTGTGAAGTATATAAAAAAATTAAAATTTATGTCACAATATCTAAATTTTATGTTACTAACTCACTTCTTTAATCTATTCTTCCAGAATCCACAAATGCAAAGTTTTTTTATTTCTACCAAATATCCTGAAACGATAGAAAGGGGTATTTGTTTCAAATATGTGGGCCCAAGGATTTGTGACGTTTTGTCATTCGGTCTTACAGTGAATTCTATGTTACCGGTTTTAAAGCCAATTTTAAAAGATGCCATTTCATGTTCATGATTAATTTTTCTTATACATAAAAAAAACAACTTTTTTTTAATTTTTTTTTTATTTAATTTTTTTTTACATAACTTTTAAGACAGAAAGAAGTAGAAGGATGGACACTGTTTCAGATTATTGTTTGTTTTGCATTCCGTTCTTCCTTGCCTTTTTTAATAATCATAATTGCGCATTTTAATTGTAATAACCTTTGAATTATATTTATTTGACGTCCAAACTTGTTCAGTGTATATTTTCAAACAAAATTACTTTGTTTCGGTCTTAATTTTACTCCAGGTCTTGTAGAGATTCATTTTTGATGCACCATTCTCACTTCTACTTAACGTCATATGAACGTCAAAAAAGTGAACGTCAAAGTGATGGCTAACGTGCAGGCGTCAACGTGAAGGCTACTACAGAGAGGTCTCAAGGACAGTTTTTTGCCTCAATTTTACTTATGGAATTTTTCACATAGCCTTATATTACGATTTTGATGCAAAACAGCACAAAACAACTAAAACTCACATTTAAGACTCTAAACAGACGGTTTTGTTTAAAAAGTTAATGTATTTTATTCAAGGATATATGTATCACAATTGTGGTTATTGTCATAACCCAAAAATAAATAGCTGATATAGAAAATATAAGGTATTATTGAAAAATTGTTGCATTTTCCAAATTTGAGGAGGTGGGAGGGTAGTAGTCGAAAGACATCTCTCAAGCGTATATACTATTTCGAAAATTACTTAATTTTTAACCTTAAACCCCGGATTACCCAAGTCAGTTACGAATAGCTCAGATAAAGTGTAAGGCGTAAAATTGGGATCGCAGCGAGACATATTGATGTCCATTGATAAGCTAAGTTAAACTTTGTAATGCAACATTTATAACCAACAATAACCAAAGAAAATGCATTATTTGTAGAATTATGATGTTCAAACAGATGGCATTTAAGTTGCAGTTCACAAGCAAAATTTAAAACATATATCCATTTCTGCTGTCCGACCTACTTGGATCAAAAGGTTATTGCAGTGTATCAGATATAACAAGACCAGTATACTTTTGTTTTTCAGATCAAAATTTCGCTGTTCAGCCCCCCCCCAAAAAAAAAAAAATGCTTAGCACCGTCAGGGCATAATAGCCAACAACACAATAACCAAATAATAGGACCAATAATAACCAAATAATACTTTGTTATTGGGATTTTTAGATTTAAGACACGTGTTTTGGGATTATACCATATTAAATTTTATTTAATTATAGTACTTAATAATAATGATATATTGGCAGCTCCCCCCCCCCAAAAAAAAAAAAAACTTTCTAATTTTTAGGTAATATTTTTGTTTTTCATACGATTCAATTATTCTTGGCTTTTGTACACATTTAATCCTCTCCTATGTGTTTTTGACCCCCCCCCAATATACGCGTGTCTGATAGTGCTACTGATTTGAGATAGGAAGAGCAATGATTTGATATATTTAGATTGTATGTAGATCTTTTTTAAATTGTTAAAAGTGCAGATACAGTCTTTCAAATTGCGCTAGCAAATAATCCAGTGACTGAACAATAATATTCGCTGTCCGTTACGAAATAACACGATTTTATCAAACAGTTCATGGTAACGAACTGGAAATAAGGAGCGACCCGTCTCAATAGTAGCCGAAACTCTATAAAACGGAATTTTGATACCAATAGATAGGCCTACATCAAAAGAATCGGAATTTTATACTGATTTCAAATATATAAGTTTAGTCTTACCCACCAAGTTTAGTCTTACCCATGAAAAGTTACGAGCCAGACAATAATTGCCTTATTTTCGAACAAGGGGGGAAACACCGCCTGAAACTCATAGAATTTTAATGAAAATCACATCATCAGATTCAACGTATTAGAGAACCCTACTGTAGAGGTTTCAAGCTCCTATTTGCAAAAATGTGGAATTTTGTATTTTTGCCAGAAGAAAGATCACGGATGAGTGCTTATTTGTTGTGTTTTTTTTTCCAGGGGTGATCGTATCGGCCCAGTGGTCCTAGAATATCTCGAGAAGGGTCATTCCAACGGAAATTGAAAGTTCTAGTGCTCTTTTTAAGTGATCAAAAAATTGAAGGGCAATTAGGCCCCCTCCTACACTCATTTTTTCCCCAAAGTCACCCGATAAAAATTTTGATATAGCTATTTTGTTCAGCATAGACGAAAAATCTGATAACTATGTCATTAGGTGTAAAATGACCACCCATAGTCCCCGGGGGAAGGGCTACAAGTTGTGAACTTTGCCCTTTTACACATAGTGTTTGTTATTCGGAAGTATGCAGCCATTATTTTTTTTGGGGGGGGGGGGGGGGTTCTGCTGGGGGTGGATTTCTATGGGGAGATTTTTTCTTGGGGAGGGAAATTTTTGGGGAGTAAATATTTCAGGGGAAATGTTACACTTGGGGGTTTAGACAGAATTATTATAAGAAATTCTTTTTAATTGTCTTATATTCTCTCTTCCAATTATTTTATGTGGAGATATTCCTGAGGAATTATCCAGGGGCTTTTTTCGTGTGTTTTGTTATCTGGGAAATAATTTCCTCGGAAGGGGGTATTTCTGGAGTGATCGTGAAACCGATTAGGAAATACAGTCTTATTCAAATGAAAGATTGCTAAGGAGAATTTTTCTGGGTGAATCCTCCACAAGCAATTTTACAGGGAGGGGGATTCTCAGCGAGAATGGAACTGTCTGGAAGGAACTTTACGGGGGATGCACTTTACGTTGGATGAAGTTTCCACGAAGGAGTTTTCCGGGTGGGGGAGGGGTATATTTCATAAAGGGTGATCCAGATTTACCGGCATTATTTGAAAAATGAACAGAAGTTGTGCCATATATGAAGGATCACCCCCTCCTCAGTACCTAACTCTTTACGCTAAAGTTTGACTATTTACTAAAATTGAAACACGGGGACCGTTTAATTAGAATAGGAAGCTTTTTTAAAAGTGCTAACAGCTTTATCATAAAGAGCAAGGTATTGAGGAGGGGGCAACCCTTCATAATCACATTTAGGCCCAAAGTTGATGCAGTTATATATTTGATTGTTAAAATAATCGCATTTTCAAAGCAAATCGCTTTTAAGTAAATTCTTCAGCCTTTTTTGCTCGAACAATGGTTAGTTTGACGGGTTTTTGCTTGAAAAAGGTGATTTTCGCTTTTATGGCGGCGCTATCTTGAATATCTGGTCACACTGATTCAAATGCATGTTTGTTTTATTAACAATGAAGAAAGTAGCTGTTTCCTTTTCCAAATTCTTCTTTTATTAAAACGCTTTGCCTCTTTTTGTTACCTCCAGTTTCTATTTAGTGTTTTTTTTAGTAAATCTTTAAAATTGCTCCCTAAAAGACACCAATTCATGCACGATTTGTTTTGGGGTTTCACTGGTTTGGGTCAAGGGAAAGACAATCATTTGAAACAATATTATAGTTTTCTTCTGGAGAAAAGAATTATAGAGGTTATTTTTTTATTGAGCTAAAAAAATTTATCAGTTCATTTACTCAGGCTAACATAGCCAGATAAAAAAAAGAGCAACTTCCGCACTGAGACAGTATCATCAGTGTTGTCATCCTGGTAGGCACATTTTAGTGCTTAGGAAGAAATTATCCAAAAATTGTTCAAAATGGATATCTTCCTGAAATTTGGTTCGGAGTAATGGGGGTCACAAACTAAATTAAATTGCTTGAAAATATTGTAGCCTAATTTGTATGTATATATTACAAAAAAGGTGGATAATTTGTCGATAAAATTTTATCCAGGTATTATAAAAAAAACCAAGCCGATCAATCACTAAGTATAATAACTGGGCACTATATACAATGCCCAATTTCTGTCTGGCGTTAGTATATATTTTATGAATAAATACGTGCAACCGGCTTTTGTATTCAATATTCACATTGACCGAGAATAACTAATAGTAGACATTTTAGTTACTTGACCCATAATATATATAGGCTATATTTCTTGCTAAACAAAACTTTCTGTTTTGTAAATTTGAATTTTTTAAAGAGAAAATCTAACTAATAAGCTTTCTTGAATATACTTTTAAATTCTTTCTCATATAAGTGTGTCGTTTCCTCCAATAGCACTATTTGATATAGAGGCTAATTTATGCTCGAACAGGTCAAACATTATTTATAGTAAACGAATGATGGCCAAACATGTTTTAAGTGTGAGTTCTACAAGATGCCAAGTATGCTAAAAATGTCTTTTTTTTTAGTGATTACATTGACTCTGGTATACAATCATTATACTTCAATTATTAAAGCCAATTATTAAAGGTTCATGGAATGCGTTTTGGGTCTTATGTCATTAAAGTACTTATCAATTCCGCTTTATCTGTATTTCCCCTAAAAGTTTTTAAATCAAAAATAACGAAGTTATAAGATTTTGAGCGTATGTTCTCGGTCCACGGGTAGCACCACATTTACCACTATAATATTAAAGCAACAAAAACGCGCAAGATTTCAAATTGTAAACACGTTTCAACTGATAGAATATAATACCAAACTAAATAAATAACTTAAATTATTATTCTTAAAATAATTTTTATCCCAAAAACTTGCTTCCGGAATTCAAGTTCACGTAAATATAGCACATAATTATGCAACACCTTTGTAGAATTTATGAGCCTCTAGCGACCCCAGACAAAATATTGTGATAGAAAATCAAATAAATTTGTTGTATGAAAACTTCAAGTTTGTGATGTAAAACAACCTTTGCTTCTTATGCTTTCCCCTTTCCCAGTGCTCCAAAACCCTCCAATGAGCCTTTTAAGGCTGGATATTTACGTTTTCATCATAAGCCACAGTATGGCCTCAATAACAAAAACTAGCTGTGAATTTTAACTAACAACTAGGTAAATTTTCGATTACTTTCATCATTGCCTTGTGATCTAATTCGAATAGTATCTAGTAATAACTACCATAAGGGTTATACACTTGCGGATTTTGAGGGTAAGGATGTGACGGTCGTGGCGCGTAAGGGGTGGGGTTTTGCAAGGCATAGTTCTGATAGTTTGGGTAATTAGTTAAATTCTGATAGCTCTGATAACCCATTCGACCTTGTACATGAAACCCAGGACTTGGAGATGGCGTTGGATATGCCAATGAGGTTTGAGTTAGTTGAGTGGGAGGTGTACTCAATATCCTAGATAAAGAATCATTTGTTAGATGTTGCGATGATGGAGTAATACAGCGTGAAGGATCGAAAGTGGGGGTTGTTCTCATCCGTGACTGTAAACTGAATGGACTGTGCAGCATCGAATGTGAAGGCTGAACACCACAGTACTGAGGCATAGATAGGTTTGTCTAGAAGTAGAAAAAGTGGTTATAATTTCGTTTAATTATAATGTTATTCAATATCGTAATTAAAGTGATCTATCTTTTAATGTTTATCATCAGTTACTATTTGTTTGGTAATGTCTTTGTTCATTAATATCATTTTAGGGTCTTTAAGGAATTTGCCGTTCATACAATCACTGACGTAGTCACTGATGTATGGTATCATGTACGATGTATACCGTCTTTGATAGTCAGGAAGAAGATTGGCTTATAAGGATCTTGCCTTCTCCACCACAAACAGAGTCTCTATACGAGCTTCGGTAATTTGATTACGTAATAGCTATGAAAAGATACTTTCAATAGTATTACGTCCTTAAACAAAGGAAAATAGGATTACAGGTCAATTCCTGTTTCAAATTTCTTCTATTTTACTGTTTCTGAATAATTCCTCTTTCTCTGTTTAATTTTCTTTTCTATCTGTACCTCACCCTTTTTGTTGGTTTAATTTTTTACGACAATTTAAAAATATCTATTCATTTAGGATTATTAGGGATTACTTTACTTCTCATAATGAAAAGACTCCCTCCATATCAAATTTTGGCCTACCCCTGGATGTTTAATTGATGAATATTTCGCTACCAGCTGTTATACCCGAGCCATGCGTCTACACGCGCGCCAAGCCAGGTTATATCCGTACCTTATGCCCAAGCCATGTTAGGTCAAACTTGTCGAGAAAAGCTAAATTTCTTCCTATTACTGCTCCATTAACATATTCTCTACGTAATTTGGCGGGTTTAAATTTCATTAAATTTACGTTCAAATTTCAAGAATAATTTCTATCGTCAATGTAATTAGGGGGTTATCAAGATATTTTGATGATGTAGATGACCTATAATCCTTTTGATGTGGTTGCTTATAAAGTTGCTATGACTGTTTTACCCCCGAAAGTGTTTTAGGCCAAAATTTTGGCAATAATTGTTCTTAACATTTATTTATAATTATAATTAAAGAAACACTAAAAGCACCCCTCCCCTCTGTGTTTCTACTGGAATTTGAACTTTATAAGGATCTATCAGATTATTTTTTCAATTTCTCAAAGTTTAGCCTACTATTTAGAAAAATAATTTTAAATTAAAATTAGCATTAAATACTAAGATTGTTCTTACTGTTAATGAAAGATATAGACCAAAATAGGTTGAAAGCCTTTTCATAGAATTGTTGTTATATTTTCATGGGGATCGGTTATCAATTTTAGTAAAGTAGAATTTTAAGTCAATCCGGTTTAAATTCAAGTAACTAAAGAAAACAAATTAGTTAAATTTAAGCTATGAATTAAATTTAAGATTATTCTCTTCATCTTGAAGATTTATTCAGGTAAAAACCCTTCATACAAAGATATTACGGAGCATAGACAAAAAAAAAAACAAAAAAAAAACAAGCATCTCATAGTAATAGAGACGGTAATAGAAGCATTAACAGACGATAAAGCCACAGTAATACAATAAACACTTATGTAATATAGTTCTTAATAATATAATTAACCTTTATTGTAAATAAAAAGCTTCTGCTAATGAACTGTAAGCATAAAGTGACTCGAACGAATGATAACCGAAACTCTAAAAACAAAAGTTTGAAACAATGTAAAATTAAATTAAAATAATTCCCAATTTATGCTGATTCCGAATGTAAAAGAATTATTAAGTGGAAATATACCAATCCAAACTTGTTAGTATAACTAAATTTGCAATATTACAGCAAAAGAAAATAACAACCCAAAAAGGATAAAATCTTGATGAAAATGGAGTATCAAATTCTAGATACCCAAGGACCAATTCAAAGCATATTCAAGTATTTTTTTTTTTTACCAGGGGGATCGTAGGAAACGGGTGATCGTATAATCCAGGGATGTATCTTTTAAGCCGATATCATAGTTTAAAATGCCTTTTGAATCGGCAAAAGGGATCTATGAACAACTATACCTCTTCCCAAACCCTTTCTTGGTCCCAAGACCCAAGGGGACCATTTCAAAAAAACTAAGTCTAAAACAAATGTGTCTTGAAAGGCAATGCACATGGGGCCAAAACGCAAAGCGAAAAAAGTTTTTTATAAAGAGCAACATTAGAACTAAAAAGGATCAAAATGATTGATTTATGTCTGAACGTTGTGTTAACTCATTAAACCCAAAGTTTTTTTCGCTACAGTCTGATTTATTTACGCTAATTCTTGATCAAGGAATATTCTAACAGCAGAAGAAACGTGTAATAAGTAATTCATTTATTCTTTTATGCTTCCTCAATAATTTTTTCGCATTTACTTTAAAGAATAGAATTTTTACTTCAAGTGTTTGGAAACATTGTCAATAAGTAAAACAATTTCAGTAACCAACTGATTATACCTTTGGGAAAGTCTCTGGGGGAAACCGTAGAAGGCATTTTGCAAAACGGAAAAGAACTAAGAAAAATATGGACCTATCTGAAGTTATAAACATCTTAAAGATGGGTGCAATACAGAAATCAAGTGGAAAGAGTTACCAAGTTAGAAAACTTGAATTGAGACGGCGGTTGAATATTAGTTTATTTCTAGCAAACGCTGTATGGAAGATTTCAACACGACGTCAAATGTGAGCAATCAAAAGATATCGAGGATACCTTATTGAGATTCTAATGGGAATATGAACATAATTACTGTGATCAATCGGCTTAATCCAGCTATTTCCGAGCAAAATATGTTCTGGGGGGTCTTGTGTCTGACGAGCTAAAGAACCTGACCTTTTCTGACCTGACTTTTTGGTGTTAAATTCAAGACTGAATTTTGCATGCTCAGATTGTAGCTAAGCAAAGACCAAGCTAATACTTTTGCAGTACAGATCAACTTCAAATTGTCACCAGTATAGAAAAGTAGTGATAAATTAAGGCCGGTAATCATCAAACAAGACGGAGCAGCTGACTGGGCATTAGCAATTTCATTATGAAACGTGAAAATTGACGGAGGAGGAATACCTCCTAGGCTTGTGTCTTTCATAACATCAACAGGAATATCATATGAGCAGTATATGGATATAGTCAGGGCCAAAAGCTTTAAGGATTTTAGGACCACCAGCCTTGAAGGCTGCTTCTAATATCAATTAAACTTAGAGGCAATAATAACCTCCAAAGCCTCTAGTAAAACAGGGGATAGCGATAAAAGTTTCTGAATGAAGTGTCATAACAGAACTAATTTGTGAATAAAATATTTTACGTTGGTCTTGACCCGCAAGCCCGAGAGTTTCGTCGACCGCACCGGCGTCAATCAGAACGTTTGACAACAGAGGGCAATACACAGACGCAGCCAAAATGAGGTTGGTATCTGAAATTTTGAGAAGGGATATGACATTAAAATTAAGACAATCACTCAAAGGTTGTTCAAAAAATTTCAGAAGGTAGTAACCACGCTCATAGGGTGGAACCAAGCGCAAGCATCTCACCATTTTGTATAAGAGCTAGCTCTTCAATCAGGAGAGAAGAATATAGAACGCCTTGGATGACAATCACTCGCATCACACAACAGGTAATGCTGGTCAGCATATTATAACCATAGAAAAAGGGCAGGATACCGGGCGACTGGAGCAATTGAGCCTAATCCGGCCCCACATTTGAAAGAGCCCCGTGTCACCATCAAAATGAGCAAAAGAATATTTTAAAACTTAAAGCAAATTGTTTTTGACGATAAAGGAACCATTATCAGTTATTCAAATAACTATAATATATCTGTTTTAAGTTTGTATTGCTGATGATATTTATTAATGTGTTTTTTATTATATAACATATACTGTATAATATAGAAAACTGATACCCATAAAATTTCATGTCAAATTCATTGAATTTAATCGGGATAGTCCAATATTAGAAACAATTTGCACTACGTACGTGAACTACTTTACGGATGTAGACTACTATGCAGGTATATTTTGTTAAAACATTTAATATATATAGATGGACCCGGAAAAAAATCCAATCGGGCCCCACACCAATTCAAACCGGTCCTTCATGGAGAATATGAGTACATTTACTTTATCCATACCAAAAAGTTATATTAAGGTTTAGGCGCAAGATAGCTCACTCCACACAATCAACCGGGACGATGAGATATTAGAAGTTAACTAGTAGGAAAGATATACAAAATTTGCACTTTTTGGAGGGAGAAATAAGAAATTAAATCAGATCAAACATATATCAATACTTACATTAAAGCTTATATATTAGGTATACTGACATTCTATTAAAATGTATAATTTTATCAAAACTTTCTGGAAATGTTAAAGGTGGACTAGAGAGAAAAAAAAATTTAATTGTAAATAATATTTGGACAGAAAATTTTTCACTCTTTTACTAACTTAAAATTTTATGCAGGAGAGCCAATAGTTTGGTTTAACTAATGGTTCTATAATAAGGTCATTCTTGAATGGTCGTTCCGTATCCTGCTTCCTGCCCAAGTTATATTTATGCTCTTATTCTGATGAACAAGATTGTACCCAGCAAGGAGATATCCAGCGTTTTTAAAGTATCCGAGAAGAATAGTTCCTTTTCCATAAGCACACGAAGTAGAAAAAGGTTCTAGTTCTAATACATTGTTTCAAAGTCTCTTTATATACCCCGAAAGACTTTTTTCAGCCCGCTTCTTCCTATCAACGCACGTCTAAAGATCAGAGAAATGGAAAAAAAGAATGGCTATTTTAAATAGCGATTCTTAAAATAAATTCTTCAAATAACTAACATAGAAAAGGAACCTTGAAAATTGATGAGAAAATTCCCAATACTGTTCAATAATTATAAAATATATATAGTGTGCCCCCCCCCAAATACACATCTCCACCTCAAGTGAGCTGTCTTTTGAGAGAATGTGTTCATTGGGGGAGGGGGGTCAGGGTTGTTGTCATATTTTCATGATCACTAATCTAACCGCACATTTCACTGATCGTACGAACTATGACGGGAAATTGGAAAAACATGAAAAGTTTTTTGATGCTCTAACGAATAATATAGGCTCAAAAACAGCAAGCAGTATAGCAGAAATACTAACCTGATCTGAGTTGTGATTAGACAAATGTGAAGGCATGTTCATTCCATACCCAATTTCTTGCATATGGGTAGAAGGAAGAGGGCACTGGGGAGGAGAAACAGGCTTATTAGGTCCAAGTTCTGCCCCGTAGCCTCCTCTCTGCATGTTGATTGACAGTTCCTTTTCATCCATGCTGATACTCTGCATTTGTGGTGTTCCTGAGTTACGAGGACTAAGATGGTCCTGAGCAACGTCTTGTCGCTTTGTGACCTGAAAGAACAAACAACTGTACTTTTGCAAAAAAAGCCCTCGTCTTTTCTTCTTTGTACACATCTAGTAATTTCTGCTCATAAGAATAGGTTCAAGCAATAGTGTTTTATTTTTTCGATTGTCTATGAGGTTGATTTCCAGCAAAATTGTGATTTTTCGCGATTCTTTCGCGCTCACGCCAAATATTTTTGCGGCAACTTCTGACGACACTGAGAAGTTTTTTACTAAACTTCTACAAAATTATTTCATTTAAAGTTCTTTTTATCTGGATACTTTATAATTCTTTAATTAATTGTAGGCTTAGCTGACATGCTAGACTAGTCTATTTTCAACCTTACTAGCCAGTTCTACCTCTTGAGATACTTCCTCCCAGGCTTTATTAATTATATATTTTTGTTAGGGTTATTATTCAATTTTGGAACAAATCCCTGTATTTATTGCGGTAAAAAAAATAACTGCAATTAATTATTAACTAATTAATTATTTATTCATTTTTTTTTCTTTTTTACAGCTTTGCTTTTCTGTTAGTTATTTTTGAGGCTTGAAACTGTGATTTGTCTTTGAAGTTTAGAACAACCAGCTTCAGCCTATTTTTGAAATACCGTTGAAACTAACCGCTAAATTTAGTGAAAGATTACACTGAATTGTTTATATTTAAATAGGTTAGAAAGCCTGGTTGTGGGGAATATACAAATAAACGTCAGCAGTTTCAATACCAACACGGGCTCTTTACAAAAAAGTCTTCTTTTTCTCTGAGTTTTCTAGCTATTGCAATTAAACCTACCTGATGAATTAAAATAGTACAAGGGTTGTCAATAATCTAATACTAATAGTTTCCTTAGACTAAAAAATTCATTCAAATTACTTTAAAAGGCTTTATGTTCTTTTTATAAATTTAAATTAGCGGCCATTCTCCCAGTTTTTCTTTTTATCCGAACAAATAAATAAATAGCCATATAACATACGGAGAATAAATTAGTTACCTCATACTGACGTTTCCCTTAGACCAGACCACCAATCTTAAATTTTGCCGAAACAGGTAAAAATAGAACAACATTAAATTGAACTCACATCAAATAGAAACTAATTGCGTCATACTGACCTTTTTAAGAGAATAGTACTCATTCAAAGTTTAAATTTACTCTCCACATTTTTGAATTTCAAATCAGTTACCGGTATGATAATATTTTTACCTAAACAAATAAATAAACAAAGTTGAATCCACGTTGAAAAAGAGTGTGATTATACCATACTGCTCTTTTCCTTTGATACAATAATATATTCAAAGTGTTTTAAAAATTAACTCCTTTCAGTTTTTGAAACACTAAAGGGAATTACAAAAGTGATTTGACTCTATGTACCAAGGTGGTTTCACAAAATTAAGCAGTGAGTTCTTTGAGGCAACCTTTCATCAGTTGATTTATATAAATTTTAATGCGATAAGGAAAATAAAAGAGAGATGTACAATTAACAGTTCAAACAGGGATAAATCCTATTGTTATACAGTGAAAAACAATGACAAAAAATTACAGATATTTCGATCACACATACTGTGACCGTCATACGTAAATATACTCTGCTAATCTGCTGGATTATATCTGCTGATGACAGTCACTGCATATTTGATCGAAATATCCAGAATTCTTTGTCATTGTTTTTCACTGTCTAGTAAAGGATTTGTCCCTATTTGAACTGTTATTTGTGCGTCATAGATAATCAGTGTGGTTTTCGAAAATACCTACATAAAAGATAGAATAAAAATGGTTCGTCTTACCATACCGGATAATTTAATAAAGGTTAAGGATAGTTTCGACTAAGAGAAGGATTCGACTTACTGTTACCGTACCAGATAGTATATAATTTTAGTTCATACAACCATGGTAGTTCATTTTACACCCATGGATATTTATTATGTATCCACTATTCAGTTGACTAATTTTTGTAAATTTTAAGCTGTTGAGCAAGAAGGAGCATAGTGATTTGACTTGCTACAACAAACGGTTTCAGAAAAGAGCGTTTTGAATCATTTTAAACCCCCCTTCAATTGGTCAATTTCTATAAGTTATAATCTGTAAAGGCAGAAAAAGTAAAAGAGTGAATTGACTTACGACTACTTTACCAGATGGTTTTTAAGAGAAAATATTGATACATTTTATACCCGTAGTTCAATTGGTTGATTTGGTAAATCCTAATTGAAGAAAATAAGAGAGAACAAGAATCTTTTTTGTATCTCTATAACAGATGTATTTACAAAAAAAAAAAAAAAACGGTTATTTATTTAGCGTACACTATAATTTGTTGATTTTGGCAAGTTCTAACCTGTTGACCAAGAAAAGAGTACAAGAAAGATTTGACTTACCGCAACAGTTGGTTTCACGAAAGAAAGTGGTGATTCATTTTGTACCCGCTGTTCAAGTGGTCGATTTTGGTTTGGAGACATAGGAGACATCTTTGGAATATGGACCTGAATAAAAATAAAATATTTGGACATATAAATCATTTTTTGAGCCACGCTGGCTTTCTATTTGAAATAGAATTAAAATAAACGATACGACATGCGAGTAACACTTTTTTAAACGAAGAAAGAGAGAGATTTGACTTTCTTAATCGAAAATAGCTTTACCTGTGTTTCATCTCTGTTCAATTTCATTTTAGAATACAAATAACCAGAACATAATAGGTCAATCAATTGGCGTTTTCCTCAATTTACAGATTAAACTAGACACTCCATTTAAAATTCCAGGAATGGCTCTGGTCCCCTCGAAGTTTTTATCATTAGCATAGTTCAAGCAAACAGAAAAAACCACTCCCATCCCACCAGCCACATCCTTTTCCCGGCCATAAGACAAAATTCACACCAAATCATATCATAGCCATACCATTCTCCCACAACAACCAGTCAATCACAAGAAAAGCTCTGGTCATCTAGGTCCAGAGCTGTTTCAGCTATCCATTTTATTTTGGAGTCTAAAACTGCACTCAACTTTTTTCCGGACGTCTAAGACAAAAATAAAATCATGTATATAAGGCATTTGATTGTTTTGTGAAGCTGGAAAATACTACTTCACCACCACCACCACCCCCCAACCATTAAAGAGCAATAACAATGAACCATACTTGAAAAACTAGAAGGGGTATTTAGTCTGAAGGACCCTTCTGCCCCCTGCCCAAAATTATATATATATATATATAAATATATAAATATATATATATATATATATATATATATATATATATATATATATATATATATATATATATATATATATATATATATATATATATATATATATATATATATATATATATATATATATATATATTAAATAAACAACTTTTTAAATAAATTAAATACTCCTAAAATTATTCCAATTCATTCTTTTGACTTTGTTTTCATCTATTTTTTAAGATGCATGCACATATTACTCCATTCATATACACATATTGACTGGCTTTCGAATAAGTTGAATTCTAGCTCTATTTACAAAAAAAACTGTTGACAGTGAAACTAATTCAGTATTCTGAAGAAACACAGAATGATTTATGGCACCGTTGAAACTATTTTTACATATCTATAACCCTGCTTTTTTGTTCCATCTTTAAGGTTTACTAAGGATATGATAACCGAATAATACTTCGAGGGGATTCCCGCTCTCCACCCCCTAGTGCCCCTATTTGAGCACCAAATATTCTGTAACGTATGGTAAACTTCCACTATTACAATCACATAGCCCAAGGCACACTTCGCACCATGCGTGGTTCATGATGTCTGATGTACACGATATTTAAAGTGTATAGCCCCTCGCAATGCTTGGAGACATGGAAAATCATTAAGTATCAGACATTTTTGTTTATAAGACTGATATATTCATGTAGTTATTCAATATTACACATTTCAAATATGAAAGATACTTAAATCTGAACATACAGTCTGAACATATAGTTACTCAAACCCAGCAATTACTTAGTTACCAGTAATTACTGATTGCCCTACAGACCTTATTGCGCTTTCTATTAAAATTAGAATGATTTTACTTGCCAAATTAAGGCTTTATTATGTGACAGGTTTTGGATTCGCTTTATAGTGTATAGTTCTAATGCAGTTTCCATGCAAGAAGTATTATTGGCAACAATTCGCGGGGGGAATGAAGCTTTGAGGGGGGAAGAGTATTGCTTGCAGCTGTGAAGTTCAGCAAGCCTTATGTTGTAATGACTTGTCGTTATTACTTTGACTAGCGACGGTTGATGTAAGTAAATAACTAACTGTTAGTTAGCAACTAACTATATAGTTACGAACTATAGCCTAATAAATAAAAGTTACCATTGTTAGTAACTCACCGCAGCACAAACAACTAACCTATCGCACCACAAAGCCATCTAAGCCATCGACCGCATGGTGCTCATATCCATTTTATTCAGAGCTTCAGCATTTGCTTATAGTTGGTAAGTTTTTTTTATATTTAACTGTTCGTATTACTCAGTAGAGATATAATTTTCTTATAAAATAAAACATTATACTATTTTTCGATGGTGAAGTTAGTTCATCTTTTTACAATTTTTATAAGTCTACAATTTTTATATATCTCCTCTTGTATGTAATTAATTAAATAAAAAAGTTATTCTAAGGGAAATAAAGAGCGAAGTTGAAACTTGAAACGAACAAAAATTATTGCTTTACAGTCTATCTAACATACTTCGATAAAACTAGCGCAAACCAACCAACTCATGATATTTCCCATTGTTTGCATGATTATAGAAAACTAGCGCTTTACTAAAAACACAAAACAATTCAGGAGTTTTGGAACAGTGAGTAGAAGCAAACCGATTAAGGACACTTTTTGAAAAAAAAAAACATTTTAGGATTGTTGCTTTATTTTTTCTATTTTTTTTTTTTTTTTTTTGTAATTTGGTATCACTTCTACCCAAATAGCTCATTGCAATGATTGAATCACGTTTTGGCTCTGAAAAGGACATTTCATGATCAGTTTGTAGACATGTCCGGAGTGCAGCCATGTTGATAGTATTAGGACTATAGACCAGCTTTAGAATTTGTATCACAACTTGAAATATTCCGTTGTATAGAGAGAAATAACCGGATTTCCGGAGTTCCTATTACGGTTTATTTGTTTTTCATTTCGAATAACGCTAAAGTGTGTTTTTTTAAATTTTAAATTTTATATTACTTAAAACTTCTTCATTTATAAGTCTGCTTGTAATTGTGTAATTATTTTAAGTAATCCTCCCTCCCCTTCTGACTTATCCAAAATTTTAGCGTAAATAAATACTTTTAAGTGCATATATCTCCCACCCTCTAACAAAATTCATTTAATTCCACAATAGGTCAAGGGGGGAGGCACTCACCCCCTTTATTTGGTTTCGGTCTAATTTTCTACAGTTTCATTTATATCCATTTTAATCTGTCCATTTTAGTGTCCATTTAAGTAGGTGCAATTTAAGTTTATGTAACTTTTACATAAAATTACCAAGTCTAGCGAGCAAATATTAACTGATATTCTAGCAATAAAAATATAAGAGTTTTTTGTAAGAAAAAAGAACAACAAATACCTATCCCCATACCATATTCCTTGAATCTGAATGGTCAAAGTTTGGACTCGAAGTCACCTATGTTTATGAATATTTTTCCAAATATTTCAATGTTGTAGCATGCTTTTATAGGATCGTCAAATAATTTACGCCATATTTCTTAATATTACCGCAGAATATTTGCTGTAAAAAGACCAGAGTTTTTTTTTTACTCGTTGTAAATGATAAATGTGCCCCTTAGTTATTAGACAATCATATATAGTATTAGTAATTTAATTTGCATTTAATTAGAACTATAATTCAATTTCGATTATGCTAAAAACAGGCAGGGGCAATCTGGCCAAATCCATGGCACACAGTGCACATAGTCCTATGCAATTCGGGACAAGGATTCGAGTTTTGGTGTATAAGATCCTTTGGCTCGGGGTGGAGTCAGTGGCGTGACTCTGCAACCTTAGCAGTCATGAGTTTGGGTAGCTTATGGTTAAACAATTTCCCACATAAAATCTGAATATCAAATGCCAGGTGAGGCGGGAAACGCCTTGTCCTGCTGCAAGTAGTAGTAGTAGTAGTAGTAGCAGTAGTAGTAGTAGTAGTAGTAGCTAATAGTAGTTGGAAAAAGTCAAGTAAGATAGAAATGGGAGGAAAAGACCTTCTTTGGTCTATTTCCCCTTCCTTCACAAAACACCTGATATTTTTTATATATATTTCTTAATCTATAATGTTACTTATCCCCCCCCCCCTAAGAAAAAAAGTTTTACATATATTTCTATTTAAAAACATGATAGTTTGTGCCGAAGGACTTGATAGTTCTAGTAAACTATATTTATAAACTATAGTTCTAGTAAACTTAATGAAGCCAGTTCAATAGCCTTATAATATCTTCAAATCGTTCCATATGTAATCATCATAATCATGCATTTCACAAATGGAATAGTTTAAAACCATAATATTATTGTAGAAAGAACTTTTAATCAGCTTCGAATATTTTATGATATAAATTGAATAGATAAGCTTTTAGTTCCCCTGTGCTCTGATTTTTACTTTATTCTCTTTCTATTAAAAATCTATTTTCTTTTATTTTTGTCTGTTTTTTGTTTTTGTAGCTATTTACATAGCTGACCTCAGAGGCGTAGGTAGGCTTTTCAGCACCCACAAGTTACGTCAGTTTTTGTCTCCCCCCTCCGCTTTAACAGATGATACAACCGAGGACAAGTGTACCTCTTTCCCTCCATAATTGTTCTTCCGAATCCCTTTCAACCCTTACAAGGGCACTCTCAGTCTCATTATGGGTGTTTTTTTTCTTTTGGAGATTAAATGCATTGAAGTAAAGAGAATGTAACATACCTCATTAGGGCTACGCCACTGAGAAGTCTGAGGACTGTGCTGTCGAGGTGATTGCTGCTGTTGGGGCTGTTCATACTGTCTGGGATCAAAGTCATACGCGAAATTCCCATTAGTTCGAGGCTCTTGCATATACCTTCGATTTTCTGCTTGATTATACTCTTCATGGGGACTACTACTTTCTTGTGAAACACCAATATTTTGAGAAACGGCGGTTTGGTTCCTGATTTCATTATGAGTTACATTTTGGTCCTCCATACTTTCTGTAAGCCTTGCTATATCATGTCGACTGACTGTCACATTTTGTGTCATTCGTGTGACTTCTTGCGAAACCAAATTGTGCGTAATATCTTGTGAGACAAGATTGTGTGCAATTTCTTGAGCAACTATTTCTTGCTGCAATCCCCTAGACACACTCATATCAATACCTCGGTCAGACTCCTCCTCTTTACGCCATGCTGCATTCCGAAAATCTTCAGCTTGGAACTGTTCTTGATAGTCTTCTTGTTGACCTGCTGTGCCTTCAAAGTTGTTGAAGTTTCTCTGAGGTGAGTGGGTTAAATCTTGTGCCTGTTGAAGTTCTTGCTGATAGGTTCGAAGTGATGGCTTATCATCATCACTACGCTGATGATTAGCAAGATCTAGTACTTGTTCAGCCATGTCTGTGCTTGTGCTGGACTCTGGAGCTTGACTAATGAAACTGCCAGGATTCTGATTAACCTGGTAGCTCAAATCCGCAGGCATGAATTGCTGATCATCATCTTTGCTGTAGCTACCTTCTTCCTGGGGAAAATTCGGAAATATTTCTTTATTTGTAAACAAAGGCTCTCCATTTTCTTTTATGTCATGGTTCTGCTCAAAATTTAAAGAAAACTTTCCTTGCGCAAAAGAATTTTGCAAGTCAGCAGCAGCTGCATAAAACGCTTTCAAATCTGCTGCATCAAAGATGTTTTTATTTTTTTGTTGTTTTTTTGTTGGGTTTTCTGATTTCTTTTTCTTTTTCTTTTCTTCTACCGGTTCTAAAGATTGCCCCAAGGGATCTTGCTTCGGTTTCCGCCAGCCCAAGGGTCTCCCTATAAAAAATTATAAATAAAAAATTTCATCCGTCAGCTTCAACAATAGAAAGGAAAGTAAAGTTCGCTAGCAACCTAAATAATAAGACTCATTAGAAGGTTTAAGAAACCGTACAAAGAGGGTGTAATGCTAAAAAAATTAAACTACTTGATCAAAGCTAGGGAGGTTTAATAAGATATCGATTATGTTTCTGTGAGGCTGATAGGATACCTTAATTCCATTTCAAACTCTTTTCTTTTCTTCTCTCTTCATTTCCTTTCACTGACTGATTGAATTTACTTTAAAAATTCACTTTTGTTCAATCTTAAGTTCGTTAAAAGTTTTTCTGGTTTAAAAATTAAGTCGTTAAAAATGTAACTCGTTAAAAATAAATGAGGCTTTCCCTAGTTTACTATTTACTAGTTTCACACTCACTGAAGTTAAAAGCAAACAAATTTCACTATTAAATAAACGACAAGACTAACATGGTGACCCAAATTACTTTTCAGGCTAATTATAGGTTGAGCCCTTAAAGGGGCTCCACACAGCCCATAGTAACCAAAAGTTTAAAAATGTGTTTCTAGAAAAACTGTTTAGTTCCTTCATTAGTCTTAACAATAAAATGTTACTTTGAAAACAAATTTGAAGAAATTTTAAAAAAGAGCCGGAAACCCCTCAAAAATGACGTCAATATTTTGCTGTAACATCATTTCTGACAGGGCTTAGGATCTTTTAAGAAAATTCCTGTAAACTTGTTTTCAAAATAAAATTTTACTATGGAGACTAATGAAAATAATCATTACAATTCCTGAAACGGCCACAAGTAGAAATTTTTTCCCACAAGACAGTTTTTCCAGAAGCACGTTTTTAAACCTTTGGCTGCTATTGGCTGCTTTGAGCCCTATTGTCCCTTTAAGGCATCAAAATGTAATTGCTCCAAGAAGTAATTATTGAAATTGGAATGAGCATAAAAAAGGCATCAAGTGAAGTATTCACTTTCATCCTGGCTAAATTACATGAAAATGCAAATATTTACCACCCAAAAATCAAAGATTAAATAATTTACTTGACCAGAGCTAAGGAGGTTATGTAAGATTTATAGCCATATTTTTGTGAAGCTAATAGTTCATTTTAATTCCATATCAACTTCCTTTCTTTTTCTTCTCACTTCCATTTTTTCGCTGACTGATTAAATATTACAAAAATGTTAGATGTTAAATTTTATTTAATCTAAAGTTTGTTAAGAATTATTTTGGTTTGGAAAAATAAGTTGCAAATAAAGATATATCTGTTAAAAATCGCAAAAAACGACGACTCATTTACTATAATTTCATTAATGAAGAAGGATTTCGTCCCTAGTCAATGTCACTTGTCACTTGTCAATTTTTGTGTAATTTACCCAGTTAATACTTCCTTATAGCTTTTGTTTACAGCATTTGGGCTATAAGTGAATTCAAACCTTTTTTTTATCCTCCATGTAGTAACGTCTGAAGTCATAACGAAGTGGCTTATATTTTGAACTACAAATAATGTCAAAATAAAAAAAAAATCAAATAATCCAGAACGAAGCAGTAAAAAGTTTCATAAAGATGATAATAAATCGTCGATTTCAGAGTTTTTTTTCAAAAAATAAGCAGTTTGATATCACAAAAACAAGATATTACCAAATTAAAGTTGTTTTCTGGTAAAAATGTTAATAACATACCGCATTCTTCATTTATTTGTTTTTTTACAAGTTAGGATTATCATGGTCATGAAACTAGGGATTATTATGCACAAAATCCAGCATACAGCTCAGGTATCACTTAGCTCGGGTATCATATAGCTCGGGTATTAGAAAATTTGCACCGAGTTTTTGGAAGGAAATCCTAAAAAAATGTTGTGAAGCTACACAACTTGCTTCATTCAAGACAACGATGAAAATATCTTTTCTCGCAAAAGAGAAAAGAAGAATAAGCTCATTTTGTTCCTTATTTTATTTCTATTATTGTATTATTTTATTTTATTACATTATTTTATTTCTCCTTATTTTTGTTTCCAATTTCTTTTAGTGCTTTTACAGTCCATTTCAGAAAGTATGAACATAAAAGAGTAAAAATAGGTGCCAGTGTCAAAAACAAAATCACCAGCCCCATCTATCGTCTAGCGACCATTTTCGACCCAAAACTGTTACATAATCTTTTTTCAGGGGCTTTAAACACAGAGAAAGATAAAGAAAGCCATTTCTGTTCCAAGTCAACTAACATCCTACTTAAACTAACATTCTATTACTCTTAGCTTTACTACTTTAGTTAGCTTTTAACTAAAGTTATCTACTTAAAGTTAACTAACTAACTGACTAACTTTAGTTAACTAAATACTTCTAGTTTACTAAGTTTAGTCAAATACTTTAATTACTTTGGTTAACTTAGTTAACTATTTTAACTACTTTAACATCCAACTACTAACAACTAATATTCTGCTTAAGCCTGTCATCTTAAAGTCAGGGCCTTTTAAGGATACAGACCATCCAAAAGGCCAACACCACTGGCTTTTGGCAAGAGCCAGAGGGAATACTTCCTCGCCCCCCACTCGCTCCACTTAGCAGCTTGGGACTTGTGCCCTCAAAAATGTGCTTCACTTTATTCAGGTGGTTCTGAGGCCTCCAGCCCTTGGCAGTGGACTCAAAATAAGGGTTTGCTTACAAGAGTATGCTTAATATTTAATAAAATCAAATTTCCAAAATTCAAATTTCCATAAAAACATTATTTATTGGTATAAATGAACTTTCAGCAATACTTTATAAATATTGTTCAAAATAAGACTTAGTTTTATAAACACTTTCTTATTTCTAAACATATTCTAATTAAAAGTAAAGACAATGGATAGCTAAAAAAAAGTTTCGAGAAATATTTATTGGCAAAATTTGAAGCAGTATATTTTGCTTTTAGTAGAGTGTCAATTACACCATATAACGAGGGGGGGGGGTTTCTATTGGAGTAGCAACCCCAGTGTTATTAGAAGTAATTTTAATTTTTATTTTAAATGAAATACTTCTTTTCTTTTTTTATTCTTTTGTTTTTTTTTCTGTTTCATTTTCCATTCCTTTTTATATTTTTATTCTTCTTTTTTATTCTTTCTTTTGTGCTACTCTACGATTAAAATTACATTACGCTTATTGGTAATTTTTGTTTTTTCGCCTAATTTGCTGCCTAACAGAGAACTATACAGCTTAATGCACTTTTTAACACTGCTTCGACTAACATTTTAAACATTACAATTTTAAATGCGCCATAGGTTCATTCCCTGTAATGGGGCCGGGTATGGCCATATCTTAGCCCTTCTTTCTCAGGTATGGCCATATCTTAGCCCTTCTTTCTCAGGTATGGCCATATCTTAGCCCTTCTTTCTCAGGTACTCCTTTTCAGTTTTTCTCCTTTTGCTCATCGTTATTTAGATGTTATATCGATGTTTTCTGTAAAAGCGACAAAAAAATTACCTCGCTTTTTCTTTATGCATCCATCATCAGTGACTATAGTGTTTGGCGTCAAGGGTATAGGCTTCAGTTGCTCAGGAAGTGAAGGTTGGTAGTCACTATGATTATCTGCATCTAGATCCCGCAATGAGTCCTCAAAATCAGGGGGCTATAATAATAATCTACTTCGTAAATAAACCTTGAAAGGGGGAATAATGAACTAAGATCATAATAAACATTCAGCTTTTCTTTGTCATAATTATCAAACAGTTCGTAGTACCGAACTGTAAGTAAGGAGCGACCCAGCTCAATAGTAACCGAAACTCTAAAAAAAGGAATTTTGATACCAGTAAATACAACAAAGGAATCAAATGTTCATGCTGATTTCAAATATATAAGTTTCATAGAGTTTAGTCTTACCTATCAAAAGTTACGCGCCTGAGAAAATTTGGGTGATTTTCGAAAAAAGGGGGAGAGACCCCCTAAAAGTTTTAGAACCTTAATGAAAGTCACACCATCATATTCAG
This sequence comes from Artemia sp. Qi Xiang Cuo, assembly GCF_049724085.1. Taxonomy (NCBI): domain Eukaryota; kingdom Metazoa; phylum Arthropoda; class Branchiopoda; order Anostraca; family Artemiidae; genus Artemia; species Artemia sp. Qi Xiang Cuo. The sequence continues at coordinate 19,818,670 of NC_142810.1, read as the reverse complement.
CGTATCAGAGAACCATACAGTAGAGGTTTCAAGCTCCTATCTGCAAAAATGTGGAATTTTGTATTTTTTTTGCCAGGAGAAAGATCATGGATGCGTGTTTATTTGTTGTTGTTTTTTCCGGGGCTGATCGTGTCGACCCTGTGGTCCTAGAATGTCATGGAAGGGCTCATTGGAATGGAAATTAAAAGTTATAGAGCCCTTTTTAATTGACCAAAAAAAATGGAGGCCAACTAGGCCCCCTCCCATGCTCATTTTTTTCCCAAAGTCACCTGATCAAAATTTTGAGATAGCCATTTTGTTCAACATGTTCGAAAATATTATAAGTATGTCTTTTAGGATGACTTAATCCCCCAAAGTTCCCGGAGGGAGGGCTGAAAGTTATGAACTTTACCCAATGTTAACATATAGTATTGGTTATTGGGAAGTATACAGTACAGACGTTTTCAGGGGAGATTTTTGCTGGGTTTTTTTTTTTGGGGGGGGGGGTAGGGGTTGTTATGTAGGAGGATGTTTCCATGAAGGAAGTTTTCATGGGGGAAGGGACATTGCTATGAAGGGGACGCCGGACTTCCCAGCATTATTTAAAAAAAGATCAGAAATTAAATATAAAAAAACAAGTTTTTCAACTGCAACAGCAGCAACATCAAAACTTTAAACGAACAGAAAATATTACATATATGATTGGGTTCACCCCCTAGTCAATACCTCACTCTTTAAGCCAGAGATTTTTTAGTACTTTCATAAGAGCTGTTTATTCTAATTAACGGCCTTTGTGATTAAGCGGTCAGTTTTAAAGAATTGGAACAAAATTCGAACTTTCACTTAAAGAGCAAGGTATTGACTAGGGGGCAAACCCCCTAATATACGTATTAAAAATATATGAATATAGAAGTTCGTAACGTAAGTTAATTCGTAAGTTACGTATATTTATTACTAATAAAAACGTTCGTAAATAAAATGAAACAAGTTTCGAGAAAGCCATTTAACCAAATAAAAGTAAATTAATATGAAAATTTTGTTTTAATTATTCATGTACTGTGAGCCAAGATCAAAACCTGCATTTATTCAAAAACGTTCATAAATTAAATTTAAAAAAAACAAGTTTTTTTAACTGAAAGTAAGGAGCGACATTAAAACTTAAAACGAACAGAAATCATTCCGTATATGAAAGGGGCTGTCCCGTCCTCAGCGCCTCGCTTTTTTCGCTAAAGTTTGACTTTCTCACAACTCTTATTTTTTTAAAACAATAAAAAACTTTAGCGTAAAGAGCGAGGCGTTGAGGAGGGGACAGCCCCTTTCATATACGAGATAATTTCTGTTTGTTTTAAGTTTTAATGTCACTCCTTACTTTCAGTTAAAAAAAACTTGTTTTTTTTTATTTAATTAATATAAGGGTCAAGTTGTCATTTTTTCAAAGAACACTGGGACTGACTGCAGGCTATGGTAAACCATTTGAAGCTATTCCTTGCGGGTTATCTCACCTAAATACCAGTTTAAGCACGTCCCCTCCTAAACTAGGTGCATACATTTATTATTTGTCTAATAAAAGTCTATATATTGTATCAAACATTATGCTTGTTACTTTGTTATAGAATTTTTTGAAAACACGCATGCTGTACCCCATTTTTTTTACCAAAGACCGTGTTTTCTCACAACGTCTTATTTAATTTTATTAAAAAGTAAATTTGGCGAAGCTGAAGGGAATAATGCCTCTTTTCTATGCTTTGTTCAAATTCTTGTACCGACTTTAACATTCCAGCATTATTTCTAACTGGTTTTATTTTCATTGTTTTATTTGTAACTGATACAGTTTCTAACCAATATAATGATTCCCCAACGATGATCAGCCTTTTGCTTAGAATATTTATATACATATTTCACAATTAGCACATCAGCGAAAACTTAAGCGTGTGAAAGTTTGCAAAAGGAATGTATAAAAAAGCTTTTTTTTCAAAAATGAGTTGTATTAACTGGTGAACTAGAAGAGATCCCAGAGAAATATTTATAGAGATTACATAGCTAGAATTAATACTCCACACACCCCTAGTTGCGTTTATTTATTTGGGGTGCTACCATTTCGACTAACCGTCACAAGCACTAAACGTCGTAACATCTAAAAGGAAAATTCGTCAGAACCACTAACCGTCATAACATCTAAAAAAAATTATAAGTTAATATAATATTAATAAGTCTATAATAGTTTAGAAACAAATTACGGCTATATATCTGCACATCAGGGGGTGGGGGTAAAGCATAGCATATATTAAATACGTAATCTAACCTACCTAGGTACTTAGGTACCCCCCCCCCTAAACCTCCCAAAAAAACTAAAGTTTTAAAATTTTAGATGTTATGACGGTTAGTGGTTCCGACGGTTTTTTTAGTGCTCCTGACGGTTAGATGTTATGACGCCTTCCCACTTATTTCTAACGTTTGAATAAAAACACATTTTTGAAAGTTTAATTTTTTCAGTAAGGTGCAAGTGACCCTTTGCCGTTGCGCCATCTTTGAAATATAAATGAAAGTTGGTGTGCATGCTTCATTGAAGCATGCACGCAAGGCTTCAGGAAATTTTAAGGTCTCTACAGCATTTTTTATGGTTTCATATTTGGATTCGCGCCTTCAGAACCAGGAGATTCAGGTTTGGCTTACTGGTGTTAAGAAGTCATGTGCTCTAAGATTTTATAAGTAGTTTAAAGTAGTGCATGGAGTGGAGTTTTACTTGAGATTGAACCTACTGTGGAGGGTACTGAAGTGCTGGCTGCGGGTGCAAGCAAATTGTGTGCTATCGCGCAGGGGACACTGGGATTCTTATGATGAAGGTGACCCAGGAGGTAGGTGTGCTTGCCCCCTTTAGTGGGGAGTATAGGGATGACCTGGAACCTTTTCTGAGTAATTTCCAAAGGAATAGTTTTTTTTTGGGGGGGGGGGGGGGCACTACAAGCTCCCAGGTATTTTGGGGATCTCTTCTAGGGAGCTAATTATTGTGGTGGAAAGTTTTATAGGGAATTTCTTAGAGGCACGGAAGTTATGACTTCGAAATTTTTAGTGCTACTGTTTGATTTGTTCAATTTATATATATATATATATATATATATATATATATATATATTTTTCCCTGTCTTTTTTTGTATATTGTGCCACTGGCTTTTAAACACACATAACTAAAAGAAATTCTCAAAATATTCAAAAAAAAATCTCAAAAATAAATAATTCCACGTATAAAGTCTCTTTTATACAAGTCTAAGAAACAACTTTTTGGGTAGTTTACGTATTTAGAATTTTCGTTAATCTGTATTCAAATAATTTTCATTGTTTTACTTTACTTTTGTACAGATTTGTAAGATGTTTAGTGTTTGCATATGATGTGAATCCAACTTCCTAAGAGCATGTCAAAGTCTATTTAAAAAGTAAAATGTTTTCTCAAATTAACTGTTTAGAGGGCGGCTGGAACAAGTCTGTAAAGAGAATAGTAGAAAAAAAATAAGATTCATCATTGATTTGGATCTTTACGCTCCAGTCGCGTTATGAGGAAATATTACGAAATGCTATTGCTGAATAACATTTTATGAATTTCTTTCGTGAAAAATTTTTCTGAATACATTAAGGAAAATTTCACTTCTTGAAAATAATTAAACAAGAAAAACAAGTTTTTTCAACTGAAAATAAGGAGCAACATCAAAACTTAAAACGAACCGAACTTATTACGTATTTAAGGGGGTTCACCCCCTAGTCAATACCTCGCTCTTTACGCTAAAGTTTTTTTTGCACTTTCAAAAGAGCTATCTATTCTAATTAAAAGGCTTTTTTGATTCAGGGGTTTGTGATTCGAACAAAATTCAATCGTATCGTATCTGTCGTATTGTACGAAAAATCATAAAAATTAAAATTAAATTAAAATGCAAATTTCGTTTTAACTATTCATGTATGGTGAGCCAAAATCAAAGCTGCATTAATTCAAAAACGTTCAGAAATTAAATTTAAAAAACGAAGTTTTTTTACTGAAAGTGAGGTTCGACATTAAAACTTAAAACGAACAGAAATTATTCCGTATATGAAAGGGATGTCCCCTCCTCAACGCCTCGCTCTTTACGCTAAAGTTTGTTATTGTTTTAAAAGATAGAGTTGTGAGACAGAGTTTAACTTTAGCGCAAGGAGCGAGGCGAAAAGATTCCTATGACTGTTTAAATCTAAGAATCAATCAAACATATGTAAACTAAAATCGAAAAACATTAATAGTGCACTTGGTTAGATTGCTTTAATAGTTATCAAATTTGAAATTATATTGATTTGATATTGAACTGAAATTATAATTTCAGAAGGAAATTCAGACATACTTAATAGTACAAAGCATTCAACCTGCCTTGTGTTTTGATAATTGAAATACGATGTTGGATTTTTAAAACAGCAAGTTTATGAAGAGCAACCATAGTTTATGAAATGTGACTTTCTTTGAATTTTCCTTTTGTTTTTTTGTATAGCGCTTGTGATTTTTCTCATCTTTTAGTGTCCATGTTAATACTTTATAAGCTAACTTTTTTTTACTTTTTTTTCCGGCATTAAAGGCTTCTGGATATTAAGCCTTTATATATATTTGAATTTTTTAATTCTTTTTAATTTTCAAATTTTTTTCAAAATTTTTGACAAATATTTGAATTTTATTATGATTTGCAGGGAAATTTTAGTTTTTTTCTTGTAAAGTCCACTGTCATAGTCCAAAGTCCACAAAATCCACTGTCTCATTAAAAGTTCTACCTGTTCTACAATGTTTTCATTTTATTGGATTGCAATCAGATCAGTTTCTGAGCGGTTCATATGGTAAAACTCGGATACAAAGAGCAATTGATATTTGGAGGGAACTTTGGCTTCTGAAAACATTTGGCGTTTCACCTCATGCAATAAAAAAAAGCATTAGCATAAAATGATTCTTAGGGATTTAATATAAAATACAATAACATAGATATTAAAAAATTAAAAGTCTTAGTTATATATATATATATATATATATATATATATATATATATATATATATATATATATATATATATATATATATATATATATATATATATATATATATATATATATATATATATATAAAACCAAAACATTTTAACGTTTGTAACATCTAAACTTTCACTGAGGTAAAAATAACAAACGAACTAAAAAAGAAACAAAAGTGCCCGACTTACATCTAAACTGCTTTTTCCTCTACCAGTGTCTTTTATATTTCCAGCAGAATACGCATCAAACGTATACGGTATAGTTCGTTCAACATGTGGCATATTATCTTCATCGTAACCATGGGCCTTCTTCAAGTGCACTTGTGTTACTTGCTTTGTTGAAAAACCCATTTCACAGCCTTCAATAGGACACCTGGAAAGGTTTGCTATTAACTTAAACCTAAAAAGTGCTGTAGTTATTAGGGTTAAAAAAATCTACTTGCTTGAATATCTGACTCTACTTCGGCTCCATATCTTTTTGACTACGTTTAATGTGCATTTTTACTATTTTTAGGTCATAAAATGTCAAGGGCAGTAAAAATGAAATCAAATTTTGGAAATTTGTGAACACATAAGTTTTAAAAGATTAGAAAAAATAAGAAAATCAATGTTTAGTGAAAAATACCTTCATATGCAGTGTTGCCTTGTTTGATAAAACGAAACAATAGTAAAAAAAGAGAAAAACGAGGATTATACAAGCCAGTGAAAAATATGGACTAAAATAAAAATATTTCGATCAAGACCTCGACTTGACTATCCGTAGTGCAAGATAATAATATTAAAATTACTAATAAAAATCCAAAGAAACTATAAAAAAATTTCAAACCTTAAAAAAGAGCGCAACTAAAATTTTAAGACCCTTTCCATGAAACGGTGAAAGGGTAACTGAATGATAAGACACAGTACTGAATAGGAATTCAATTTTTTTATTTAAACAGAGAATTTTTAAAAGCTAAATGCTTTCCAGGTAAAACATCATCACAGATTAGGTTAGGTTGCAAAATGTGATTTTTTTTAATATTTAAGTAAAAACGATCAGAATTAATTAGTTCATTATAAATGGGGCTTAAATAGGTTTCTCCCGTGTCTCTATTGAGAGCAACCTTTCGGTGAATGTACAGTTGAGATAAAAAAGTACATTCACCGAAAAGTTGCTCTCAATAGAGACACGGGAGAAACCTATTTAAGCCCCATTTATAATGAACTAATTAACTCTGATCGTTTTTACTTAAACATTTTAAAAAATCACATTTTCAACCTAACCTAATCTGTGATGATGTTTTACCTGGAAAGCGTTTAGCCTTTAAAAATGCTCTGTATAAATTAAAAAATTTAATTCCCATTCATTACTGTATTTTTTCATTCAATTACCCTTTCACCGTTACATGGAGAGGGTCTTCAAATTTTAGTTGTGCTTTGTTTTAAGGTTAGAAAATTTTTGTATAGTATCCTTGGATTTTTATTAGTAATTTTAATGTTACTATCTTGCACTGAGGACGATCAAGCGGAGTTATTGACCAAAATATTTGCATTTTAGTCTATATTTTTTCACTGGCTTGTAATATCCTCGTTTTGCTCCTTTTTTTTTACTATTGTTTTGTTTTGTCATGATTAGCCAGTGTGGTCTCAGAGATTATTTGCCTTGTTTGGTAGTAGTGGGAGCCAATTTGAAAAAAAAAACAGAAACAAAGGGTGGAAATCAGCAAAAAATAACCTAAATACTCATGGCACCAAGTAGTTTAAGAATTCTTAGCTTTCCATTGTAGGTGTAGTTGTCTTTGGTAACAAGACTGTTAATGTTTGAATTTTTATGGACAAAAAGCGTTGTGCAATTGAATTAATTAGTTTTTTGCTTATTTATTTTTCCAGTTCATGTGGCAACACTGACAAAAACCCCATACCACCCATAATTTCCGTAATTTTTGAATTTTTATGGAGGAAAAGCGTTCATAGCCTTCAAAAAGAGACCTGAAAAGTTTTCTATTATTTTACAATTAAAAATTGTTACAGCATATCTTGATCATAATATTTTGATTTTTCTATTTTACTCCTAAATTTGTTTTATGTAACGCTTTAATTGGTGTTTTAATTGGTGAACGCTTTTATTTGGTGTTGGCCCTCTTTTCATGGTTTTTGTAAAGTTCTTCTCTAATATTCGTGCTTACGTAAAATCCAACCCTACAACCATGTGATAGAGCAATAAGAAATGTTTCGTCTCACAGGCATTGCAATTGGTAGGAACGACAAAAACGTTTGTCATAAAACTTTATGTTTACATTCTTTTTTAAATGTTTACTTAAAAAAAAATTTAATGTTTTTGTTACTTTAAAAAAAAAAAAATTTTTGATTTTAATTTTAATTTATTTAATATTTTTTTTATTTTAATAATTTTTCAATTTTGATTTTTTTTTTTTTTTCATTCAATTTTGTACATTTCAACAATAGAAAAATGTAGACATAATCAGATTAATAAATTGATTTTTAATCTGTATGTCTAATAGGCCCAAAAAGAAAGTCTTTTAATCTGTGTTTTTCCTATCTCCCCCCCCTCCCCAATTTTAAAAGGAGCCTAAATCGAGTCCCTTCGACATATACCTCCTAGCGACTGTAAAGGAGCATCTTATTTCATTCAAATTGGTTAAAAAGGTCTATCAGAAGTAAAGATTGAGATTAAGAATACAAAATAGGATTAGATAAAAATTCTTACTTAAAGGGTTTCACGCCAGAATGTGTAAGCAAATGTATTTTCAAATTAGATTTATTTTGAAACAGCTTCCCACATGTGTCACAAGCACAAGCACCACCAGTTTCCTTATTGTGAGTTTCTCGGTGGTGTCGGTGTAACGCAGCACGTGTCGCCATAACCTGATCACAAAATTTACATGGATACTGCTTCTGTTCATCCATTGGGTCCACCTCTGAAATAATAGACAGGACTTAGATCAATAAATATTGGTGGATATCTGTTCCCAATTTAGAGATTTTATCTTAAAATTTAGGAATTTCACCCTAAAATTAGAATTTTTCAAGGTAATTGTTGCCAATACTTTTTTCTTGGGATTTAATAACTTTTCACCATGCAGTTTGAGGAAGTTATTCGGTATTTCGGTTCTTTTTGTTTTGTTTTGAAGTTTCAAAACATCCAAAACAGAGCAAAATTTTTTTCATTCAGGATAACCATTACTTTTATCCAAAGAAAGTCTTATTTAGAATAATAAAAAAGCGATTATAAAGGCGTTAAATATGACAAAAATTATATTTGTGCTATAGTTTACGCAAAAATTTGACTTTTTTTTCCTTAATTCTTTGAGAACGAATGCTCTAACACTGGGCATTCGTTTACGGTAAAAACGTTTACGGTTAAAACGTTAACATTTCTAAACGGTAAAAACTTTTAGCAATCAATAAAAGGCGAAATACTTTAATTTCTTTTATTGCAATGCCGCGAGAATAAAGATGTTTTTTTATTCGCATTTTCTTTAAACAAAAAGATTTTCAGGTCAAATATTTCGAAAGATAATCAGTAAATAGAACGCTTTCAATTAATAAACGACTATATTTGTAGTAATCTAAATATATTTCAGTGAAGCACACGTTTAGCTGTATCTTAAATAACAGGGAGTTGAGGGAGTGGCAGGTCCCTTCATATACAGGATAATTTCTGATCCTTAAGTCTTGATTAACTAGCAATTATATTTTTTTACATATAATAAAGAGCTTAGTTCAGTGAGACATTCTAAAGACAGTGAAAGTTTTTACAGTTGTAAAGTTTTCTTAGCCATTTTTTCTCTCGAGTGACCTAGAGATCTGTTTTGTTTCTATTTTTGGTTTGATCTTAGAGGGTGGTAGTAAGAGGAAAGTAACATAGTTTTTTTTCTCTAGTGGTTTTTTGAAATGACATACAAAGTTCAGTGAAGTCCGCGCTATTTTCCTTCTCTTTTTTTCTTCTCTTATTTTTTTCTTTTCCTTCTTCTTTCCTTTGTTCGTTTATATTTTTCTCTCGAGGGATTTATCATCTGTTTTGCTTCTTTTTTTGCTTTAATCTTAGAGGGTGGTAATGAGGGACAAGTAATATTAAATTTTTGTGGTTTTTTGAAGCGACATACAAAGCTCAATGAGGTTCAGCGGCACCATTTTCCTTTTATTTACTTTTTTTTTTTAGTATCATACATGTTGTAACATACAAAGCTCAATGAGGTTCAGCGGCACTATTTTCCTTTTATTTACTTTTTTGTTTTTGTGGTTTTTTGAAGCGACATACAAAGCTCAATGAGGTTCAGCGGCACTATTTTCCTTTTATTTACTTTTTTATTTTTGTTCTTCTTTCTTTTGTTCGTTTATAGTAGCGTAATTATGAAAAAATTCTTAAAAGTGTTTAGTTTAAACAAAGTCACTTGACCCAGTTGATTTGTTTTTTGTTCAGTTTTTGTGTGTGTGAATGAAACCCTTATATACTTGTTTATACACTTACTTACGTAACGTTGTTTATTACTTTAATTTGATTTGGCTCTTATTTCATTTAAAATTACCAGGGTGGATCAGCATCAATAGCTGTTATAATTGTAATAGCTTATAACTGGTGCCTGCCATATGATGAAAGGTAGTTTTTGGAAATTCCTACTCTGCCTGATTTTGATCAGGAGTTCCATTTTATAGTTACCTCTTTATAAAGCAATATAGAGTCATACCTTCATTTACCATTTTCAGGCAAAGTTGGCCAAGTGCTGTAGAAATAGGGGAGTCATCTAGACTCACCCAAATATGAGGATGCTGGCTCGCTTTCTAAAGGTGAGCATTAATTGGTCACGGGTTTTGACTCACTTGGCCAACATCGCCTGTAAAGGGCACATGAAGACAAAACTCGACTTGAAGCCCTTTCTGACACTGTCGTAGCGGATGAAGCTAACCCATCACTTTAAAATCTTTAATTAATTAAACATATTCTGTCAACAAAGGAGCATGGAAGGCCTAATAAATTTTTTTTGGTATTTTACTACAAGACTTGAAGAAAATATTTGCCACAAAAAAAGCTCCAGTAAAATATTTTTTAATGGCTCAACTAATTAGTGTTATGACGAATTTTTTACTCATCTGACCAATTAGTGAGTATTTTTCTTTATTAGCAAGATTTCCAAAATTATTTTTTATATATCAGATGGTCCGATATTCTCCATAATTTCCTAAGCAACGCAAGAATAAGACCTGAAGATGCACCCGGGGCAGCTCAAGACTGGGTTTACTGGAGAAGGATGGTGTCTGCTCTCTCGAATTTGGTGCTAAGTCGGCAGGAGATTTAAGTCAAAAAAATCAATATGATAACATATCAGTAGTATTCAAGATGCTCATTTTTTGGGGATTCTCTTTAAATAAAAGTTTTAGTTTTTTATCTTTTAGAGCTTCGTAGCTATAAAATTTATATTACATGCGGAGAAAAAAATGTCGAATAGATAAAAATGGTTAATCCAGGTTAAATTTTTCAGTTCTTAGAGGGATACCAGCAGAGCTGGATTTAAATCTTTGGCACCCCTAGGCCCGATCAATTTTTTTTCGGGGAGACACAGAGATTTACAGGGAAATTACCAAAAATTCGGGTACAGTAAAAGCCCCGAACAGAAGGCAACTGATGAGTGATGAACCAAAAGTTTTTTCTGGGAGACACAGAGATTTACGGGGAAAGCCCCGAATTGTTGGGGATAGTGGGAGCCCTGAACAGAACGCAACTGATGAGTGATGAACCAAAAGTTTTTTCTGGGAGACACAGAGATTTACGGGGAAAGCCCCGAATTGTTGGGGATAGTGGAAGCCCTGAACAGAAGGCAACTGATGAGTAATGAGCCAAAAGTAATGCAAAAGATAGGTGATAATGAGCTCTCAGCAGCCATTCTTGGGAGACATCTGAGAGTTTATAAGCGGCTACGGAATTCCTGTGCTGTTTTAAAATCCCTTTTCTGTGAATAGGCAGTGCAGCAGCAAAGTGGACCTGACGCTTTGACAACAAATCACATCAGTCCAGCTTTTGTTAAGAAAAATAATCGTACGGGTTTAGTTTTGTTTTGCACCACTCGGCATTATGTGCCCCTAGGTCCGGGCCTAGTGGGTCTATGCGTAAATCCTGGCCTGGATACCAGATTGGAAGTAAAATTTCCCGTATGGATTGTCCTTGAAATTCAGTTAAAGTAAATAGAGGACATCAAATCAGCGAGTGGACTTCACCAATTGATTCAGCCCGGAAATAATTGTAAATAGTTATTTTAACTTCAAAGCCATGAAAATTTAGAAAATTCTTTGTAAAATGGGAAGTCGGATTTATCTGGCGCTATTTTACAAAATTATCCTAAGCGAATATTCTGACAATAAACTATGGTCAAGTATCCCGCATAGAAGCCTAAACATCATTCTTGAAGCCAACTTTAAAGTATCAGAGCCAATTTTAATTTTTTCAGATGAGATTAAATGTTGTTTTTTCTTCAAAATGAGCATTTTCTGTCATACTTTCTTTTTTAAATTGATTCAATCCCAAAAGAAAGCTCAACATGGAACAAAATGGGGGACATTGCCTCAGATAACGCTCAATGTTAACTATTGTTTCTCATTAATAAATATATGAGCCAAAAACCTTACCTCCATGAATTTTCTTGATGTGAATTTTTAATTTCTGCGGCTGGCAAAACTTTTTTCCGCATAGATGGCACTGTGGTCGTTCTCTATTCGGGTTGGCTGCACAGCCATAATTACGATGCATTTCCAAATAGTTAGGTCGGAGAAAGAACTAGAAAAATATGAAAACAAATTTAATGTAAAGCAAATAGATAGTTAGATTGATCTGAGCCAGTCAGAGGCCAGTCCATACCACAAACAGTGGAGATAATTCAAAAGTAGATATGTTACAGGTTTCGATTTTACTGCACTATCCCTTAGGTGAACGACATGTCTATAGTTTTTCTTTTTGTCTATGTACTTTTATATTAAGAAATTTGTTTAGTGGTTTAGTTAAATTAGCATTCTAAAAAAGTTAGTGGGATCGGTAAAAGACTTTATTTATCTTTCCTTTTAACCTTATTTTCATTTTAAAATAAGGTTTCCTTTTAAAATGAGGTTTAAAAAATAAGTTTGTTTTTCCTTTTAGAATTCAGGACCTTATTTTTAGGGACTGTCCCAGAGACGGTGTGAAGTTATTAGACAATCAAATAATCTCAGATTAAACCACCAAAAATGGACAAAAGTGGACTTTATTAGTTTGGCTTATTAGATGTTCATTCATTGGACAGAACAAGTCTAGGGAGAGAAGGCAACAATCCAAGCAAAAATATATATATATATATATATATATATATATATTTCTGTTTTGGGGCCTCTCCCAGGCCACTCAGCGCGTCCCCAGGTGGCGGATAGGGGAGCGTCCTGTAGATATGCAGGGCACCTCCCGATGGGGAGGCGCGGACCAAGGGAGGACCCGGTCTCTGGGGTTCTTGAAATATAGCTGGAGCACCCACGCCTGGGGGCCATAAGTTCAGGCGGAGGAGGTGGAAGGCCCCTCTGATGTGCACTGGGCAGGGCCCATCGGCGTATGTATGCGTCCCGCCAGTCACAAACCTTCTCCCAGCAATGGGAAAATTGCAGGTGATGCAGGACGCCGGAAGGGCGCATTGTCAGTAGTAGATATAGCCGGCCCCTGCTAGGAATGGAGAGGAGTGGCTTACCGCCGTCCTGAAATTAGCCAAGAAACCTTCTTTCTTATTAATACGAAGAAAGAGGCCCCAAGACGACCTTCAAGGACGGATGGGACTTAAGTTAAGTTATATATATATATATATATATATATATATATATATATATATATATATATATATATATATATATATATATATATATATATATATATATATATATATATATACTTAAGTCCCATCCCATCCATTAAGTCCCATATATATATATATATATATATATATATATATATATATATATATATATATATATATATATATACCGAGCTGAAAAACAGCAACCTAAAAAAGCAGGAAATAAAATAAAGTAAATTACAAGAGAACCATATATCAATATATTGTATATATAAAATCGTTATTGAAAAGTTACATGATATTATTATAATAGATGCATATGTGTCAACCTATTTTCAGCATATTGCTGTCACACCTGATCATATATTTCTATTCAGTGATCAATAGTAAAAAAAGAGTAATAAATGACTTTTGTTTCCTACCTTTCGTGACCATTTTATTCAACGTCTTATTGGTCACGCGAATTTAGCCTAATATTACAGAACACTTAGCACAGGTTATTTACCTCTTAAGCCCTGTAGTGTTTTTCAATTAACCTTTTACAGATTCTTCAATTATCTTTTTATTGGATTTAGAGAAGACACAGTCAGCAAAAATAGAGGTTGAGGGACAAAATAAGGATACATAATGATAGAGAGACATAGGGGAGGGAGGAGAAGGAAATAGAGAATGCAGTGAAGATGATAAAATAGAGTAGCCAAGGCACTGGGTGTTTTTTCATAGCTGAATTTTGGAGGCATAGGAAGGTAATTCTGGGTACCAAGATTAGAATGCTGGAAGTTACAGTGATTACAATGGTTAGGTATGATTCTAAAACATTGGCCCTCTGAAAGACGGAGGAGGATTTATTAGATTTTTTCTAGCAAAATTATCTACAAACTGTTCTTGGTGCCCATCTAACTGACCAAATTCAAACAGTAAGATGCATGAAAAATGTGGTTCTACCCACTTTCTAGGGCTGTAACGAGAGAAAGGGTGAGATGGGTTAGAACTGTTCTGTGCATTAAGGATGATAAATTGCCAAAGATCGTCTTTTGCGGCAAACCATCTAGGACGAAAAGCAGGTGGTCCTTGAATTGGGTGGTAGGAAATCTTAGGGAAGAGTTTAATGGATAGTGGAACTTCTTGGGAGAGTGTAAAGTTTGAGGCCTTAAAAAGATTGGGATAGAGGAGGAGCGTGCGCAGCTGTGCCCTCAGAGAGCTTTATGCAAGTTGTTAGCAGCAGCAGCAGTAGTACTGTTAATTGATAGGTAAATATTTTATTTGGGAAGCGTCAAGCATTCTTAAAGCTATTTTTTAGATCTGAAACTTTACCTTTCCACAGAAGCTACACTGGTATGCGCCTTTCCCCGCGTGTTCTTCAGCAGCATGTTTTACTAGTGCTTCCTTGCCCAAGAGTGGCGAAGAACAAACCTTGCAGAAAAATTTTCTTACTGTGAGACTGAAATTTGGATCGTGAAAAACATTGACGTGGGTTCTGTAATACAGCGGATGATCGAACGAGCAGCTACAGCCCCCACAACCTACAAATTATGCAGCATTAAACTTCTTATGCATCAATGGGAAAAATAAACGGCTATCAATTCAGTTTAGAGAGTCTTTAAACTACCCTATAAAATATTAAAGCACCTAACGATCCAAATACCTTCCCGTCCGGATGCATCCCTAGGAACTCCAAAAAAGGCTGGCTTATAAGGACCACAACTTTTAAAGCTCAGAGTAGTATTTTGATTTCAAAAATAGCTAAAATAAACTTAAGAAAGATTGAAACTTCAAAGCCGGAAAAAAGAAATGATAAAACACAAGCTACTGCCTTCAACCTACTTGTCAGTCAGTGAGAATTTAAATTAGCCTAAAAATTGCATACAATAATATTATAAGGCAGTGGTTGTCAAATTTATTTAGACACTGTACCCCTTTTTACCCAAAAAACTTTTTAGGTACCCCTTCTCAGTTACCGGTACTAGGCAAACTATAGCTAAAATATAAATAAAATTTCCAGTCCTGGAGTTAAAGGGTTGTTTTATTTTTTGTTGGCTGGCTGCATACCCCTTAAAAATTTTGCCGTACCCCTAAGGGATACGCGTACCACAGTTTTAGAACCACTGCTCTAAAGTAAAGAAAAGTTAAAAAAAACTTGAGGCCTTTCCTTGTCTGCTATACCTCCCTCCTGTCAATTATAGCTTGGTAAATTTAAGTTCTCTTTGATACTCTAAGAGTTTTTTATTTTTGACAGAGAAGTCTACAATTTTTGAAATCGTCCAACTTTATATATATACATATAAATTAAACAAATATATAAATAACAAAATATAGAATTATGTAGGAACCAAAACTTCTTTGAACGGTTTACATGTTTATTGAGGGCTAAATCTGATCCCATGAGCCTTAAATAGGATATCACTAATCAGTGATATCAGAGCTAATCAGGGGCTAATCAAACCCTAATTAGTGGTGCCTCAGAAACACTGCAAGAGCAGTCACTAGGTCTGAAGAAAAGCTCATGAAGAAAGTTTGCCGTTCTGAAAAACGGCACGAGGAAAACAATGTGCGTTTGACCCTGTTTGTAGCAAAACTGTTATCATCAATTTTGCTGTAATTTACATAAAAAGAGCAGACCAAACGGTGCAACAGTTTACCAAAATGGTTTGCCACTATAAACATGATGGATATACTCCAGAAAAGACGTTTCAATATCTTTGGATGGTTTACAACATCCTCCATGGTGTTTTATTGTTTTTGAGGAAAATAATGTATGGTTGCAATTTGTAGCAAAACCGTTTTTCCTTTTCCTTGTCATTTTTTATTTTTTCTTGATGAAAAAAAAGAGTTTCGATAAATAATAAAAAACAGGAATGGGCAGTGTTGACCCAAGTTAATTCCTACTTAAAAAAATTGAATAAAAACAGAAACTAAAACCGCTACAGTAACCACTATAGGTAAAGGTAGCTAACAATGGAATAAAAGAAGTAAAAAACCACTAATAATAAAATTAACGTTTTACAAGTCATTTATCTGTTTTTACAGAATGACATACAGTTTTACTAATATTCCCGGCCTTGCCAAAAAAGTAGTTCTTTTTTCAGGTCTCTTCAATTTGAAGGGACCTATTCTCAAATGTTATGTGGTTTGCTTTATATATTAAACTTGTTTTGCATGGTAAATTAATATTAAAACTTAAACAAATAAAAATTATTTCAGAAATACTTGAAAGAAGAAGAACAAGGATTTGAACCTTCCTAGTCATTGAGTTCATCTCAGTGGCGCATCCAAGATTTTGCGAAAAATGGCTTCCGATGAGATTTTCCTTTTCTTTTACGTTTTTGGTCGTCAGATTTGTGGGCTAAAATTTTAAAGACCTCTATTCTGAACAAATAAAATTTCAAATAGGCATAAGTCCTTTTATTAGACAGTAAAAAGATACAAAAAGTTCTGGATATTTCGACTATATACATTAGTAATCATCATCAGAAGATAAACATCATCAGTATCAGCAGTTTATCTGCTGATACTGATTACTGATGTACGTGTTTTCTTCGAAAACATATCGAATTTTATTCTGTTCAATAGATTCGTATATATGGAAGTAGAAACTATACAAAATTAAACTGTACTCAAGCCAAGAGATGGGGCAATCCTTCCAGGAACCGACATAAAATGTGAAACCTACAAAAACAATGTATTCACCTACCACCTGGCAAAAATAGTTATAGATGTCTTAACTTACGTTTTTAGCGAGAAATGATTAAATTAATGAGCTCTAAAACTCTCCAACATATATTATTCATTGAGCTTCAAAAAAATTACTTATAAATTGAGTAACGAAATACCTAAAATGTTTAAGATTATCCCCTGAACTATACAAATTATTAAGATAGGGGAATTTGCGTCAAATGGGGGGGGGCAGACAAATTGTTTTTTGATGATCTTTTTTCATCTATAATGAGACCAAAAATTGCAATCGTTTGATGTAGAAATGAGGCAGATCCAGCAACAAGAAACTGCAAAATATTAAACTTTGGATCTGGAACCCAAATTTGTTTCGTGAAAAAAAGAAGAAAAATAGGAAATAACAGGGTAACAGAAAAACTGGATCTGCCCTCATTTTGATGCATTGTCTTCAATTATTAAAATAATATATTTAAAAAGAGAATATGTCTAAAAGGATATATCTAACAAAATATATTTAATATAACTGGAATACTTACTCAGCTTATCAACCTTCTTTTTAGCCCAAACAGGACTTGGGTCATCAACCCAGTATAACAGTTCATCTCCATCTTTTAGTTCCACAATTGATAGAAGGTACAGCAAATCACCACGCACAACAGCTGCTAGATTTCTTTCATCTCTAGTTGGAGCTGGGCGCAAATATCGAAACCAGTTTGACCTTTGAGGGTCAAGTATGCTTACATAATGCTTCCCACTTTCACCGTAAACCTATAAAAAGATATTACACAGTAGCAATAAAAGTGAATTCTTTGCTGGACTCGGGTATATCAGTTCAGTTTTAGCAAAAAACTTAAATGAGTCTCCCCGCTCAATTTTTGCCCGCTCCAAACCTTATAAAATATGAAATACTCTCACCCCACCTATAAAATAATTTTATAAGCATATCCGAGATACATGCTACCTATTGTTGCACCATCGACGTCAACAATCAAAGCACATTAAGTAAGCGTTTTTTATTGGCTGGAAATACCAAATCTTGTTGAAATCAGATTTATGCATGAGTTACTAATCTGCATAATCAGAGGGCTTTAAGTAAAATTCTTGGACCCATGCCCACTCCAACCAGCCCTAAAAGGTTGTATATATACGAATTAATTAGTTAACTGAGTCACTACATACAGGTTATTTGACCTTCTAGTAGTGGCTATGTTTGTTTAATTTGATTTGTTGTTTTGTGAATTGATCAATAAAGGAAACTCAATCTAAAAAAAGGGAATAAGACTCAATTTCTTCTATCCAAAGGCAGGGGCTTAATTATTCTCTTAGGAAAGACTCCTCTGAGTTTATTCTGGTGAGATGAGGCTACCCTATCAACAGAAATTAAGCAATTATCTCATGAGCTCTTTTAATCATAGTGGTAAAAATTGATCAAATACATGAGCAACAGGCCGATGGAAAGCTATATGAACAACAATTGTTATCTAGTGAGAACGTTTCCATTTTCATAAAATAGTGCGGAAGGAGAGAAATTCATTCCCGTGTATGAGGAGTTCCTTTCCTTGAACGGGAAACAATGTCATTTATCATGTTTCTTTCTTTAAGTATATTAAATTTAAAAAAAAAAAGTTTTTTTTAACTGAAAGTAAGGATCGACATTAAAACTTAAAACGAACAGAAATTATTCCGTATATAAAAGGGGCTGTCCCCTCCTCCGCGCCTCGCTCTTTACGCTAAAGTTTTTCATTGTTTTTAAAAAAATAGTGTTGTGAGAAAGTCAACCTTTAGCGTAAAGAGCGAGGCGCTGAGGAGGGGATAGCCCCTTTCATATGCGGAATAATTTCTGTTCGTTTTAAATTCTAATGTTGCTCCTTACTTTCAGTTAAAAAAAACTTGTTTTTTTAAATTTAATTTTTGAACTTTTTTGAATTATTGGAGCTTTGATTTTGGCTGACCGTAAATGAATAATTAAACAAAATTTTCATATTAATTTTAATTTTATTTGGTTTAATGGCTTTCTCGAAACTTGTTGAATTTTATTTCTGAACGTTTTTATTAGTAATAAATATACGTAACTTACGAATTAACTTACGTATCGAACTTCTATATTCATATATTTTTAATACGTATATTAGGGGGTTTGCCCCCTAGTCAATACCTTGTTCTTTAAGCTAAAGTTCGAATTTTGTTCCAATTCTTTAAAAATGACCCCTTAATCACAAAGGCCGTTCTTTAGAATAAATAGCTCTTATGAAAGTACTAAAAAATGTTTGGCTTAAAGAGCGAGGTATTGACTAGGGGGCGAACCCAATCATATGACTAATATTTTCTGTTTGTTTTCAATTTTGCAATTGCTCCTTACTTTCAGTTGAAAAATTTGTTTTTTTATATTTAATTTCTGATTTTTTTTTTTTTAATTATGCTGGAGAGTCTGGCGCCCCCTTCATAGCAATGTCCCTTCCCCCATGAAAACTTCCTTCATGGAAAGATCCTCCCACATAACCCCCAACCCACCCCACCCCCCACTACTAGAAACAATTCCCCCTGAAAACGTCTGTGTACTTCCCAATAATCAGTGCTATATGTTAACATTGGGTTAGGTTTATAAATTCCATCTCTTCCCTAAGGGACTTTGGGGGATTATATTATTCTAAAATGTATAGTTATCATGTTTTTGACCATACTAAACAAAATGGGTATATAAAAATTTTTTTCAGGGGCCTTTGGGAAAAAATGAGCGCGGAAGGGGGCCTAGTTACCCTCCATTTTTTTGGTCACTTAAAAAGGGCACTAGAACTTTTAATTTCCGTTCCAATTAGCCCTCCTACGATAATCTAGGACTACTGGGTCAATACGATTACCCCTGGGAAAAAGAAAAAAAAACAAATAAACACACATCCGTGATTTTTCTTCTGGCAAAAAAGGTAAAATTCCACATTTTTGTAGATAGGAGCTTGAAACCTCTATAGTAGGGTTCTCTGATAGACTGAATGTGACGGTGTAATTTTCGTTAAAGTTAATTAAAAATTCAAAATTACACATTTTTGCAGATAGGAGTTTGAAGCTTCTATAATTATTTTCTTTGATAAGCCCAGTCTCATGGTTTGATTTTCGTTAAAATTAATTAAAAAAATTTACAAACAAAACACACTTTTATTGTTAAAAAAAAATGAGTCGTTAGAAAGTCAAACTTTAGCGTAAAGAGCGAGGCGTTGAGGAGGGGACAGCCCCTTTCATAAACGGAATATTTTCTGTTCATTTTAAGTTTTAACGTCGTTCCTTACTTTCAATAAAAAAAACTTGTTTTTTTTTAATTTAATTTCTGAACGTGTTTGAACTAATACAGGTTTTAAATTTGGCTCACCGTGCATGAATAATTAAAACAAAAATTACTTATTAGTTTTACTTTTTTTCGGCTAAATGGCTTTCCCGAAAGTTGTTGAATTTTATTTATGAACCTTTTTATTAGTAATAAATGTACCTAACCTACGAATTAAATTACGTAACGAACTTCTACATTCATAAATTTTAATACGTACATTAGTGGTTTGCCCCCTTGTCAATACCTTGCTCTTTAATCTAAAGTTCGAATTTTGGTCCAATTCTTTAAAAATGACCCTTTAATCACAAAGGCCGTTAATTAGAATAAATAGCTCTTATAAAAGTACTAAAAAATCTTTGGCCTAAAGACCGAGGCATTGACTAGAAGGTGAACCCAATCATATATCTAATATTTTTTTTTTCGTTTTAAGTTTTGATGTTGCTCCTTACTTTCAGTTGAAAAACTTGTTTTTTTATATTTAATTTCGGATTTTTTTTTTTTAAATAATGATGGGAAATCCGGCACCCTCTTCATAGCAATGTCCATTCCCCCATGAAAACTTCCTTCATCAAAAGATCCTCCCATATAACCCCCGACCCCCCCCCACCCCCAACTACCAGAAAAAATTCCCCCTGAAAATGTCTGTATGCTTCCCAGTAACCAATACTATATGTTAACATTGGGTAAAGTTCATAACTTTCAGCCCTCCCCCTGGGGGCTTTGAGGGATTAAGTCATCCTAATAGACATAGTTATAATATTTTCGACCATGCTGAACAAAATGGCTATCTCAAAATTTTGATTGGGTGACTTTGGGGAAAAAAATGAGCGTGGGAGGGGGTCTAGTTGCCCTCCATTTTTTTGGTCACTTGAAAAGGACACTAGAATTTTTAATTTCCGTTCCAATGAGCCCTCCCACGATATTCTAGGAACAATGGCTCGATACGATCACCCCTGGGAAAAAGAAAAAAAAAAAAAAATAAACACGCATCCGTGATCTTTCTTCTGGCAAAAAATGGAAAATTCCACATTTTTTTAGATAGGAGCTTGAAACCTCTAATGTAGGGTTCTCTGATACGCTGAATATGATGGTGTGATTTTCATTAAGGTTCTATAGCTTTTAGGGGGTCTTTTCCCCTTTTTTCGAAAATCAGCCAAATTTTCTCAGGCGCGTAACTTTTGATAGGTACAACTAAACTTGATAAAACGTATGTATTTGAAATCAAAATTAAAATCTAATTCTTTTGATGTATCTATTGGTATCAAAATTCCGTTTTTTAGAGTTTCAGCTACCATTGAGCCGGGTCGCTACTTACTTACAGTTCGTTACAACGAAATGTTTGATTAGGAGGTCCTAAACTAAACACAAGCTGGAAAACAGAAACGCTAAAAAGGGTGTTTAATTACATATTAATATTTTAATTTGTATAAAGTCCCGGCAAGATTGAAACACCTGTCACTTGATCAAATGCCCGTGTTTTGATAAATTAAACTTAACTCTTAATAGGGAAATTTACGAATCCTAAATTTTATTCATTTAAAATCAGCATGAAAGGAAAATTCTATCAATATTATAGCCAGGGCTTGTATTACTACAAAAATATGTATTTACGCCAGGACATTCAGCTTTACCTAATACCGAAACAAAAAAAAAGAAAAAAAATAACTGAAAAAAAATTGATTAAAATTCATATACTTGCAGATAAAAGTGTCTCAGCGGCTAACAAAAGGCATATATTTCTACCTCATCCCTAACAGATAGCGGCACTCTATACCATAATATTGCAAGGATAAGTCAAATAGACAGAGCAGAGCTTGTTTTACACTAATAGGCCTTTATACCCATCTGATACCCATGACATTATGTTGTCTCATACCCAAGTTACCATAAACATACTATAAAAACACTTGGAGGAATATTATGAATAATATCACGTTATAGCCTAAGCTTATACATAAAAACAAAGTCCTGAAAATAGTAGGATATGGACTCATGGATAAGGATAACTCGCTGAAGTATGCTTATCAATTCCATAAATAGCACGTATAGCTGAATTTCGGAATGCACGCAGGGGTTTCAAGAGGACCGAAAGGGTTCCAGACCCAATAGAGGAGCACCAAAAATATAAATGTTTTTACTTTTATAACTTTAATAAATCAAATAATATTAACATTTTGATTACTAAATATCAGCATATGTATATTAAATTGACAATGCACATTCATTTGTATTTTACATTCAGTAAAGTGCAAATTATGTTCTGGCCTTGGGAAGGCATAGGGGTTTTGAGCCCTACTCATGTTAATTTCTGCTCGTTTTGGGTTTGACTCGGTTATTTATCGTACGTTCTGTTCGTTTTGCGTTTCATTTATTTATCGATGCTGATTTGTGGTATTTTCACGCTTGGTAGATTATTTGATTTTATTTTTGATAATTTTTGGTTAAATGGAGTTCTTTACTTTTCTTTGAAAAACTCATTTTGTGGAAAAAGTTTTTTTTAGATAATTTCTGTTCTTTTATATTGACATAGTCTTTTCAGGAAAAAAGAAAATAATACTTTAAATCTTTTTGCTTTTTTAAGACTTTATAGTTTGGCCTGCTATTTGTATGATGGAAAAAATTTTTTCTGAATTTTCTACAGAATACAACCCCTTTTAAACCTTAATTAGTTTGTTGGTGTTTAATATCGCTCCAAGTATCTTTTTGTAGACCAGAAATGGAAAACTTGCTGACATCAGCAAAAAAAATCTATTTAATTTCTTTTTTGAGTTTGCTGCATCTATACTTGTTTGATTTCGTTGAATTTTAAGAGCAGAAGTAACCCTGAAAGTTTGAACATAATACCCTCAGTCATTCTTGGGATACTACTGAGATGCCTTATTGGGAATTAGTATTAACACAGTGCATTTTGATTTAATCTTAAGGCAACATTTAGTTTTTAAACATAATGGGCAAATGGGAGGGGGGCGTGGGAGGGGGACTAGTTGCCCTCTAATCACTTTCGAATAATGAAAAGGGCATTAGCTCTTTCTATTTTCAATCGAATGAGCCCTTTTCGAAGTTCCCAAGATAACTCCTTCGATACGAAGTGCCCTGGTCTAAACAAAAAAAGAAAAAAATAACAATACATTGTACCAGTAGTAAGGCAATAGGGAATCCGAGTAGTGATTGCGTAATTTGACTTTCACAAGCCTGAGGCATGGATATGTGTGCAGTTTAACCGGTACATTGGCTTACCACGGGTCAGTCACCTATTACAATGAACGGTAGATGCCTTAGCAGACAGGTTTTCTAATGTGACACTCATTTTTTTGTGTGTCAATTAGTTAGAGAAAGCTGGCGGTTAGTCTATATGATGACTTGATTAGTCGGTTTTTTAAAAAACTTGGCAAGCTATAATGTACTCAAGCAAAAACCCTATATAATGTCCATACACTGCATTCCGATTTTCATTATGTTTTAACACATTGATTATAGTACACTATATATTATTAACTTTGAAAACAATGGATTCGTCAATATTCAATGTGAGTACACTTTTCATTCTTTTATTCCCCCCCAAAAAAAATAAAATAAAAAAAAACATTTTACTAGTAAATTCAAATTTCAGGAGCACTTAGCCCCCTCCCCTCCAACAATACAAAATCTTAAGAATATTATGAGGACATTCGAAAGAGACGACAAAGCACGCTTTTTTCTATTATTTAAATAAAATATCTCCTACAAAGCTATGTTTACAAGTTTTAATTGTTTTGAAAAACAGTTCTGTATCATTCAGAAACAACCTTTTTCCAAACATGCTGTATTTTTCTGGTTTGAATGAAAAGCTTGCGTGTTACAAAGAGAGTGATAGTTTTGGGAGTCAAATTTCACAGGCTCTTGCTATAAAAACTCGACTTTACAGCTCTTAATGCTGTTCTGGGTGCTAAACGAGTCATTACCAAGGACTGGAATCCCCCCATAAGCATGGTGACATACGCCAACTGGCAAAATACTGGAAAAGGGTACAAAAAATCTGCAACTACGAGTGCAAGCATGGCTTCTGATTCAGATTGCTTCTGAGTGATGTTTAATGTCATATTTTTGGTCACTTTTGGTGCATAGTTTATGCATTACAGAGTAGTTGGAACCTCGGATAACTCAAAGCTTATAAACCCAGTTCCAGTTTTAAAAATAAAAGATGCCGTTATCTAGCCTATATATTTAAGGTAATTTAAGAAATAGTAAAAGATATAGTCTTTATTGTACAATTTGTGGGGGTATAACCAACTCGAGCTTATAAGATGAGTGAAGGATCTTTTAATGGCATTTGGAGAAAAATATTGTTCCAACAATAAAATCTCCAATACATGTTAGACCAGATCATAACCCCCAAAGTCACTTCTGTAACCAGTCGTAATTTAAAAACTTTTTTTTTCCTGTATTGTCTGTAGGCGGTAGCGTACATTAGGAGAGGGCTACATGAGCAATCCCCTCTTCTATCGGGATCTTCATCAAAGCGACAAGGAGTATTAAATGTAAAAACATGTCACAACAACTGGTTTTGGGCCATATTCTGTAATAATACAATGTTAAATTAGGCCCTGATTAGTATTAACATCTTCATCTAGAACCAATTTCAGCCTGGTGCTATAAACGATCGTAAACGGCCGAAAAATAACTACTTTTTTTGGCCTGTAGTAAAATATTACGGTACTGTTGTATTAGCTGGAACCCACGCGATATATTATATAGGGAACACCTTTAAGCCATCATATACATCACGCCTTAATGAGCAATAAACTTTTTGCCTTTAAACAAGAGGAGGAGGAGGGCAAAATTTGACTTCTTAAGCATTTATCCAACAAAATCGAAAAAAGGGATTTTTTTTCATGCTAAATTTTGCCTTCTTTTTAAGGAAAAGGATACGTGCAATCACCCCCCTTCGGAAATGAAACAGAGACGGAGTGACGCTATGTTATTGCAAGCCGCAGGACCATCTATTATCAAATATGCCGGTAGAATTACACATGATCTGGACATGCCAACAACCAAACAACTTTTAGTGTCAGGGCACTCTCAAAACAGGGTTAGCTCTATGCAAAGTGAAAGGAAATTGAAAAGAGAATGGGCTGCTTCTCATAAAGACTCAACCCAGTACATTCAAGGTCGTGCGGTTTACCCCCTTCATTTTTTATCAAGGGCTTCTGATGTAGAAACCCAGTCAGACGTTTTCAGTATATATATATAGTTTTTTCTTATCCTATTTTCAAAAATAATGTAAATTTTCTTATGCGCTGAACTTTTGACTAGTAAAACTTAAATCTGTTACTAGATTATTCTATAATAATCATATTTCATTTCATTTCGTTAGTCAAATTAGCAGTATATAAAGAACAGGTTATAATAATGAAATAGCTTATCATACATTCCCAAAAGACCTTACCTGTAACTTCTCTTTTAACCAAAACGTTTTCTAATGCAGTAATCTAATAGTCCTTTAAACAATCTAACTATATAAAAACAAACAATTCACTATTTCACAGTTGAGAATCAGTCTTAAACTGCTATGTTTTAAATCTGCACTAAGCATTTGCCCATATCCGCTAATCAAAATCTCCCATCAATATACTTGAATTTTAATCCGCTCGACAGGTATAATTTGAATTTTAAGTGGGGTTTCTTGTAACAAGATGTATTTCTCTGATAAGATATGTTAATACAGGAAAATGGTTTTTTAATAATTTCTAAATAAGGCATCAAATTGATGTCAAGAAATATTATTTGGGAAAACCCATTTCTAGCAGTTATTACGAAAAAACAGTGTGTTGCATTTTCAAAGGTCTTTTTGAGACAGAATTGGAGGCTGTTCTTTTTGGACAGGTTTTTGAAGTCCAATATCTCAACTTGAAAGGACAATAATTCTCCGACCCCGATGAGGGCTCTTGATTCCTAATGGTCACCCCAGGGGGGCTCCTAACAGGACCTAACGCCATTTTAATTACAATTTAATTGTTGTTATGGATGGAGAAAAAAAAAAGTTTTTCTATCTTACGATGATTTATTTCTTCCAGGTCCACAACGTCCACGACTTCAAACAAATTTGCTGCAAACTCACATACGAAAGTCCAGATTATCGAGAAAGTTATTCCAACACCCCCCATTGATGTTTGGGTTCGTGTCCATTAACCAAAGCTGAAGAGCAATTGTGGATACAATATACTGCATCAGTTGAACGATTCTTAAATTTTATTGAGTTATATTGAGGTAGGACAAGCAATAGAATCGTACCCCTATTTTGCGTTTTTATTCTAAAAATTTTCGGAATAAAACTATTACTTTTATATATCATTCTTTTGTTCTAACTTATCCCCTAGGAATAAGACTTCATTTTCCTGACTAAAACAATATATATTTTTTTAAAATGTTCACGTGTCATTATGAAAGACATATGGTAATGCAACTTTTTTTTTCTTCTTCTTTTAATTGTTCAGGTGGTGGTGGTGGGACAATGACTATGAAAAATTGACATAGTTTATTAACTTTATAAAAATAATGGTTATTTTACATAAAAAATAAAACTTTTTTCTACAGATTAGTGATATAGCACCACCGCCACCATTGAGTGATGAAACACGTGAATTCACAGGACCAATTCTTTCACCACCAACGGAGTTCAGTGATGAGCCTACTCTAGATCTATAGAGTATAGAGTGGCATGAGGGTTTCCTCAATGATGTTTTTGGGGAAGTGGCTAGCCTAGACGACTTAACCTGTGATATTGACATGCCTGAGTAATCGGGGTGGGAAGGTATTTCTATGCATGAAAATTTAGGTGATGTTACAAGTGCATCTGAACAGGGTCCTCATAATGAAATTCCAGCAAAGTAAAATGCAGGCTGGCTCGACCAATGGTCCCCAAACACATTGGAATATATACTTGGGGACTGCCTCAGGCCATATCCATCCAATGTGATTGAGCAGACTGGAATTGGTGATGTAATTGGCAGTTCCCTGTCGCATTCCACCATTCCGCTTGGTGATATATCTAGTAGTATTAATACAACAACAACAACAGAATCCCCTCTTCTGGATTTTTTTCTGTCCAACTCTGCCTTACATCAAAAGTTGGTTAAGAGCGCCAAATTCGGTAACCCATTCAACTCTCTAGTTTCAGGGGATATAATAACAGAATCCTCGAATATTACCAATTCTTAAACTGACATTGTTTGACCCATTATTGAACAACAAATGAGAGTTTGGGGAAAGGGGATCATTTTAAAATCATCAAGATTGCTTAAAATAATTTTTTAAATGAAAGTGAAGATGAGATGTATTTGAAATACTTGCACACAGAGTTGTTGGCAATAAACCCGAATTTATCTAATTTTGGGGTGTTTTTTCTAAATTGGGATAATAGTATTAAAATTAAGGGGTAAAATTATCACGCGGGGGGTATTGGATCTGTGGTTTTATTGATTGAAAATTCAAATGTTAATATTTGTAGTTTTAAGAAGGATTTTAGCGTACGCGTGGGAGGGGGAACAATTGAATAAAAATACTATTAATATTTCTAGGCGTCTAAGGGCAAACAACGAATTTGTGTCGATACGAGGCTGCAGTGTTTCAGGTATACATTTTTAATTGCAGTATACAGCCCACTTAAAAAAGATGCATCTAAGAAAAAGTTGGATAAAATGGTAGTTAATAGTAGGATGGGTTCAAAGGTCCCAAAAGTAAATTTTAATCGTTTAAAAGGTCAATTTCCCATGACGCTAAAAAAAATAGATATTTTTGAGCGGATTGATGCACATTTGAAGATTGGTGTCACGACGTTACAGCCTGAAGCAGAATATGAAGCGGGTCAGCGTTCCGATAAGAAGGGTGTAATTTTTCCAGTGCGGGCTCCTTCAATTAAATCAGTACAACACTGGGTGTGGCTTCTATACACCCCATCCACGGATTCCAATTAAATTGGTCTTTTCAATCCAATTGCTGATATTAGTAGGGTTTCATGTGAGAGGAAAAAGTAATGTGGTGTGTGTTATTACTGCCAAACATTCCTTTTAAGATTTAGGACTGATTGAAAGTTTAAGCATCACATGAAACACTGTAAACATCATGGTCACCAGGCTGTGGAGACGGTAAGCGGAGATAGAGCGATCTTACATTTAAAAAATTTTCAAATCATGCTTCTGCAGAGCAATAAGATCGCTTTTGACTTCAATGCTAAGTTGATAAAAGTGGGATTTCCATCAAATTCAAATCGTGTTAAAATATATGAAGCAAGAGGGGTTTCTTAGGCTTAGGCGCAACGAGATTCTAACAAGACCCTGCAAATGTTGGATGTAGTTGAGATGTTGAGTGACGGTGAAGACTGCATGCGCTCGGCATTGGTCAGTGTAATCAAAACAGCGAACTGTGCAATTTCGCGCCTTCGTTATACAAACTATCCTATGCTCCTATCACCAGATGACATAGTGGCCATTAAAAATCGTAAAATGTGTTGGGTTTGCAAGGGAGAATTTGATGATGGTGTTGGGAATGGGGGAGGAGGAAGGTGATCGACCATGATCATTTATGGCAGGAAATTACATCGGGAGGGAGTAACTTTAGAAGAGTAGCACACCAGTCATGCAATTTAAACGTTAGACAACAATATTTCGTACTTGTTTTTATACACAATTTCAATTGCGACTTAAAGTTTATTCTTCCGGCGTTGGCCCGCATTGCCAAGGGAGGAGTTGTAGATGACGCATGGATAGATGGTTCTTTTTCATATAATATCATACCCAAATCATTGGAGAAGCTACTGCTGCTAGAATTAATATGGAAAACACTTCATATGGGTGAAACGTGCCCGAGTAAAACCCGTTTTTTAGTCTCTTTCAGCTTCTTCTCCAAATCTTTAAGTCAATGGAGTCAGGTGCAGGAAGGTGATAATTTTTATAGCTTCACCCTCTTCACACAGTGAGGCTCTGGTTAAGATACGTATGATTTATCAACGTTTAAGGGTATATATTCATATTATTATTACAACTCTGCTCGAGGCTAGATGAGGCTTCACTACCGCCCATTGAAACTTCTTACAATTCCCTTACTGAGAGTGAGTGCACCTCTAGCAACTATGAATTTTCTAAGAGGGTTTGGGCAAAAGGGCGGATGTAAAAATGGGTCGTATTATTGTAAACTATACTTGGCCAGTGACGTACTCACTCTTCTGGATATTGTGTGCAAAAATACGGATAAAATCTATGGGGACTTTGGGTGGGATTTAGGTTATTATTTTTCCACTCCCCATTTGGTGATGGACTTAATACTTAAAATCAGTAATGCAGAAATAGGTCTGATCGCCAAAGTGTACCAGCACCTGTTTGTAGAAAGATCAATGAGGGGTGGCTATGTTTTTCACGGGGATCGTATCATGAAAACTGATCCGAGAGGACAGCACACCGATGAAAAGTCGGAAGCAGTTTTTTTGGATATGAAGTCTCTTTACCCATGAGCAATGTCTCACTACTGTTTGCCATGTGACACTTGTAAATGGCTTAACAATCCCTTTGCTTCGAATTTCCCCGACATTGCCAGTGTTGAGGAGACTGGGGCACAAGGATGATTTTTTTAAATTGACGGTGAAATACCCATGGAAATCCATGACTCGGTAAAAGACTTTGTTTTTCCGTGCATAAATAGACCGGTGGATTGGGACTCTCTGAACCCCTACAATTTATCTTTAGTAGAGGACGGAAGTATGCACTGGGTACCTTTAAAACATAAACTAATTGCCGACCTCAAACCGAAACAAAACATCGTTGTTCATCACGTGCTATTGAAATGGATGGTGTCCAATGGTTTCAAGGTCACAAAGATTCATAGAGCCCTCCAATTTGATCAAAAGCTTTACATGAAAACGTTTATTGACACCTTTGTCAGGAAGCGTTCACAAGCGAAAACGAAAGTTGAAAAAGAAGTCTATAAACTCATTTTGAACTCAGCTTTTGGTTAAATGTGCGAGAGCGTACGACACAGAAGTCGATGGTACATTGTAACCAACCCCTAAGATTGTGCTCGAATCTCTGCGGATCCAAACTTCACATCGTTCACAATCATAGAATCTAATATGGTGCTCCTACATGGCAAGAAAACAAATATTGTATTAAATAAAAATATTGCAGGCGGAAGTGCATATAACTGAAATATCCAAGATACTCCTGTTGTCATTTTATTATAATGTATGCAAGGTACAGTGGCCGATTGAGGGACAAGTTCAAGTGTACTACGGGGACACTGATTCACTCCTGTTAAAAGTCAAAACAGAAAATCTATTGAATGATTTGGAAAATGGCGAGTAAATTAGCTCACGAAGGGACTACACTAACTGGGACAAATCCCTCTACACAGAGCCAGTGAGAAGTCAGGCCACGAATCAATTTTTAATGCTAAAATCTGAAATGGGTAGCAATCTGTTATTTATTGGTGTATTTTCTGGTCCGAAGGTATACTATGTGAAAACACACGGCAAGTATATCAAACATGCTTGCAAGGGGGTACCTACACACTTTGTAAGAAATAATTTCGACCTGAGTGTGTATATAAACTGTGTGGAACTTAGTTTAGTGCCAAGGGCGAAAATCATGGCGATTCGCTCTTTACAATTTAAAAACTACACAGTTAGAGTAGAGAAAAACGCCAGGTCTGCCATATCAGACGAGGTATGTTAACTTGTAGATGGTATTATGGTACTACCAAATGGTAATTATTTAATTTCAGATCGATTTTATTGCTTAGATTAAAGTAAACAACTCGGTCTAGAAAAATTAACTTAAATTCATTAAAAAAAAAAGTATAAATTGGGTGGGAGGGGTTTTTGGGTAATTAGGTGTTTTTAAAATACTTTTTTTCTTTATCGCAATAAATTTACAATGTGTGTGTGTGTGTGTGTGTGCACGGCTTATCAATTGCCTCTATTTAAGATCAGCCCCGGCCCGGGCCCGCCGCAACCAGCCCCCACTTCCCGGTACGTGGCACGCCCTGCACCGCCCGTGGCCGATGCAGCGGCCCGCCCCGGGGGGAGGGGGGACCGACGAAATTCAAAAGCTTGAAATAAAATTTTATGCTATTACTTCAAGTGTTGTAGTTAGATAAATGTTGTATTTTTTTTTCTAAATAAACAGAAAAAAAGTGTATTTATTTTAGTGTTTTTTTTTGTAGTGGTTAGGTAAATGTTGTATTTTTTTATTATAAATAAATTAAAAAAAAATTGTTTTTTTTTATTCATGTTTAATGTGCTTTTTTCAATGTAGTATTTTTTAAAAGTATTGTTACCTTTTTATGTATATAATAAAAGAAAATATTATTCTTTATTCGTCTTCTTCTTCTTCTCATTATTATTCTTGAACGGTGTAGTAATAGGGAAATTATTTAGTCATTAGACAGCCATAGTCTTGAGTGTGTTGTCTAGGTAAACTGTTGAAGGGAAAATGTATCAATTTAAAACACGATTCAGATCGTTTTTGTGTGGACCGTCAGTGTCGGGCAAAACAACACTCTTAACTAAAATAATTAAAATTGTGATAAAATGTTTTTGGAAAAGCCGAAAAAAATCTACTATTGTTACAGTATTTGGCAGGAGTCATATGATAAAATAAAAGCAATTGCCATGACGGGGTTGGTGCAGATACAATTCATACAGGGACTTGATGTTTTCAGCATTATTGAACAAAACTCTTGGTTGATCATTGACGATCTGGCTGAATCTATTGAACAATGGTCCCAGGAAATGCTACAACTGTTCACTGTTCGCTCTCATCATGAACAGATTTCAGTTACTCTGGTTCTACACAATCTTTTTCATCAGAGCAAATGTATGCGAACACTTGCATTGAACTACACCTACTATATCGTCTAAAGAGTTTTTCGTGATTCTAGCTCGCTAATTAATCTCAATAAACAAATATATCCAGGAGCCCCAAAATTTTTGCTCTCAGCATACAATCAGGAAACTAATAAACCCAACGGTTACATCCTATTCGATCTTAACCAAAATACACCCGAGGATCTGCGTGTAGTCACAGATATT
The DNA here is from genome assembly GCF_049724085.1 of Artemia sp. Qi Xiang Cuo. NCBI lineage: Eukaryota > Metazoa > Arthropoda > Branchiopoda > Anostraca > Artemiidae > Artemia > Artemia sp. Qi Xiang Cuo. The sequence continues at coordinate 19,786,816 of NC_142810.1, read as the reverse complement.
TTTGACCATGAAATTACAGTATATCTCCCGGTGAACACTAAGAAGACCTATTAGTCGCTATCATGACACAGAAGAAACTACATGAAAATAGACATCTGTTTTCAGTTCTAAGCAGTTCAAAACTTCCGCTCAGAAAAGCCATACTCAAACATGGTATTGACAATGATTTCATTAATCTAATATCCGAACTTTGTTTAAATGTGACTGAGGGTAATTTTCAAGTGCCAGAAGTAGTTAAGCAACAGGCAAAGCAACTTTGTTCCATTGTACGTACATGGGCCTCTAAAAAGAAAGGAAAAAATTTTAAACGGAGACGACTTCTTCAGGCGGGCGGTAGCTTTTTCTCACTTTTACTGCCAATAATTGCAGGACTTGTAAACATTTTTCTCTAGTGAAAATGGCAAAACCCTATAAATTGACTCCAATAGAACTCACTCTCTCACCCGTGGAACACTTTGAGAACAATCTGAGTAAATTCCTTGACAATGAAAATATTGAGGATGATAAAAAACTGATTTTACTTCAAGATGCACTTCGCCGAGTTGACAAACACAAGTCCTATCGCTCGAAGCCCACTGCTGCTGCTGCTGCTGCTGCTGCTGATCCCAAAAAGGAATCATCTCCTCTATAGTCTGATTTTGTAACAAAATTCAATTAGGAATAATTGTATAAGATATAATTTAAAATTATAACTAAAAGGTACCAGTCATCTCGTGAACAAAGTAAACGACTCCTAGCCTATCTCTTGGAAAGTGGTCAAGATCACATTCAAGTTGAGAGCAATGGGACAGGGATTATAATTCAGGGCAAGAGCTATAATCTACTTGATTTAATCTATAATATGGTTACAAATCATAAAGGACTAATATCCTTTGACACTCATCTATACAACTTTCTAAATAGATTAAACTTCCCCAAGAGTCTTATTAGCAATAGACTAATTCTAAAAAAAATTAATGCAATTGCATCATCGTCATCATCATCAACATTGAAATCATTAAAATATGAAGTTGAAGACGAAGATTTTAAATCAATTTTGGAAAATAGGTACATACCACTTATATCAATACAAAAGCGGAGACTTATCGAGTCAACATCATCATCACCACCAACAGCCAGCACCCAGCAGGGTTGTAGTCACTACACAACACGTTAACACTCAAATTCGTTGAATTCCTGACAGAGGCTTATGAAAATATTGGTGAGGCGGGGAGTTTAAGTTCCCCCACCACTCTTTCCAAAGTCACAATTGTTCACACTAAAAGTGCACAAGACTATCTACAAAATAAATCAAGTTAGACTCTGCATAGAAATCATAGACTTCGTGCCAATCAATATCGAAAAACTAAAGCCTTTTACCCATTGTATATAATGCAAGCAGATCTCCTGACTCTAGATGAGGTTCAAGGACGTCACAATACACCGTACAAGTACATTCTACTTACAATCAGTGTTTTTAGTCGCTATGCATATGCAATTCCATTGCGATCAAAGAGAGGTGTTGAAGTTGCTCAGGCCATTGAAAGTATTCTCGAACAGGATTCATATAAAAAAATTCAAACGGATCGCGGTAGTGAATTTGTTAATCCCCATGTTGAAAAAGTACTAGAGAAATATAGTACACTGCTCTATCATAGTCACAGTCCTATAAAGAATGAAATGGCCGAACGATTGATAAGAACTATTTGACTTTTAATATCAAGATATTGTACATTGAAAAAAACACCGGATTTTATTCATGATCTAGATAAAATAATATTGATTTATAATCAACGACCTCATCGATTGTTGTCCAACTCTACGCCAATGGAAGTTCATCATTCTGATCATGATACAATTGTCACCTTTCTTAAACAGTATTCCAATGAATCGGCTGTCAATAAGAAGAAAAATAAATTCAATGTTGGTGATACTGTTCGAATTAATAGAACAACTAATGTTTTTGAAAAGGAGAATTACTTGTTGTCCACAGAACTTTGTTAAAGTGGCAAAAATCCTATACACAAAACCCTTAACTTATCGCCTGCGTGATACCAGAGATGACGAGATTCCTGGCGGCTTTTATGACTTTAAACTACAAAAGTCAAAAATGCTATTGAAATCTATCAAATTTAAAAAATATTAAAGACACGTACTCGAAGGGGTAAGAAACAGTTACTTGTTCGGTGGCTAGGATACAATTCTGATTTTGATTCTTGGATCGGTGTTAAAGACATTGTAAATGCCTAATGATTTCTATACAACATTCGTGTCCAACGTTTCCAATCGTCTTTACAATGACTTGAATACAACAAGTGATTTTTGGACAAAAATCTCCCCTGCCATCAAAGTGGATGGTGTATATGACGTGGCTCTTGTCGACTGTATTCTCAAAAATACCTATGACATCCTGAGAAAGGATCGTGTGTATGATATAAAAGTTATACCACTCGATTGGACTATGAATGGGTTGAACTATGTCGACTATGAATGGGTTGAAGCACTTAAATCTAGTGAATATCCAAATGCCAAATTGAAATATATTGAATATGATAATAGGGGGGATTTGTGTCGTGCAATCAATAGAAAAATCTCATATCGTAGGAATGGTAAATTCTATTTTAATTATTCATTGGAACATGATAGGATTTACATTACCTCACCTCTTGACACTGAAATAATTATTCTCAATGATAATCTAAGAGATGTTCTTGGCTTTAAACAGAATACGATCAATGGGGAAAATGCTGGCGCCGTTTACGGGATGGATTAAGTTATTTTTGCTGATTATCCACCTGGTTTTGCCTAGGACTCTTGCATATTTCTCTATGCATCCTTTGTGGAAACATCGAGAGTCAGTAATTCAAATGTCCCCTTCCTACGTGTTCTTGAACGAAAAAAAACTCATGAACTTGTTCATCACTATAACATAAAGCATCTTCAGTATGTTACTGTAAACACATCGTATTTGGAACTCTATCAGTTAACACTAAGAAGTGCTCTTGCAATAACAAAAGGCATAGTAGTGATTACTTGTCATTTTCGACCCATGGCCAACGAAGCTACAATCACCTAAAATGAACAATAGGAGAATTCCATTTGTATATCCCGATATCAATTGTTTTGTTGGTGCTTTGAGTCTACGTCAAATAGGCAATAGATTGGACTACTACAAGGGGCGTACTACAATGTCTGGTTATAGTTTTGGTAGCTGGTTTTCTAGGCTATTTTGTTCTGCACTACCCCTTGCAAGAAAATATCTTGTGCCTGCTGCATCAAATTTCTTTGCCTCCACACTACAGGTCTGCGGTTAGGCAAGAATTTCAAGGAGATTGTTAAGAAAAATATTAGATTCTCAGCAAGAGCCGTTGGATAGCAACTAAAATCACGATAAAATGGGGAGGGATTGAAAAGAATGCGTTCGCGTCGTTTAATCATCAGTCTCCACCCAGGCAGGAAGCAAAGGACATCAACAAGGACTTTGAGGAATAAAAAAAGGAAGCCCAATAAGCAGAAGAAAAAGAAGAAAAAGAAAAAGATTGTTAGATCAAAGAAGGATTTCTTCTCTTAAGATGACTTATCTCCCCCACAAGGAATCATATCCATCAATTAGCTCCTCATTGAATCTATTCAATGCTGAAAATGTTGATGTCAGTGTCAAGTATGGCTACTATGAACAGTTTCACCCCCAACATTCTAAAGATGTATGTGAAATTGTTTATTAATAAAAAAAAATTTATTTACATGATAAAACGACTTTTCTACTCTTTAGATTTCATCCACTACTAGGTATTTGTCGACAACAACTAGTGCAGGTAGATTATCTGAATTCACAGTGTTATGATCTTGATGTACTGCAATGTCAGGGTCACATTTTCTACAGTAGAGTGTGACTTCACTCTTGTCATATCTCTTTGTATAGTCAATGATACTATTCTCATTCATTCTATTGAATTCACACGTTTCAATTTGCTTATTTGAAGCATTTTCACAAACGGTGTCCTCAAGTGTCGAATTACATTCCGTCACAGCCAAATAAAAATCAGTGGGCTTATAATCATAATACCCAGTGTCTTCACAACGATGACATAGAAACCATATTTTTTGTTGTTCCAACAGTTAAATCGTTGACCCGGTTCCTCCTCCCTGAACAATCTAAAACCACGACGATACCAATCTCGTAGCAATAAACTAAAATAACGGTCAGGATTCTTTCCAATCATACCGGGATATGTACTCTCCCACTGATTACATTTATCATAATGACAATTGGAGCATAGGTGACCTCTAGGATGAGAGTCACACACCTCCTCAAGACAGGAACTACAAACTTTAATTTGTACAGCATATCCTCTATACAATTTACACGGGTTGCATAATCCACACTTTTCATCATACTCATCAATCATTGTGCAATTATCACATGATGATAATCAGCTGCCCAGTGAGTACATACATAACGGACATGTATGGAACATTTTTTTATGTGTTGACACTCTCACTACCACACTGAAACTAAACTAGCAACAACAAAAATTGTCTGAGATAGAGAGAGAGAGAGAGAGGTATAAATCATCCTTGAGCACCATTTTTCTCATGAAAAAAGTCCTAAATTTCAAAACTAATGTTTAAAAGCATATCCACAACATCATTTTGCCGTGTCGTGATCAATATATCAATAAATTGTGTAAATGTATTTGGACCACGATGTAGAAGCTTCATACAATAGTCTAATGATGGAGAATCAGTTTTCATTATATCGACAAGCGTTCTCCAAAAAAATATCTTCCTTTGTATAGACAACTCTAGAAAATCATCATCTAGAATCAAACGTTTTTCCTTAAGAACTAGATTCCTTATGATTCGATCTTTCTCGAATCTATCCATTTTTTAGAGAGCTAACTCTCTCACAACCAACTTCAGACTAATCAGAATTTCTTTTTGTACTCTAGAAAATATACGCTAGTCTACTAGGGAAAAAAAAATAACCATTGATTTAGAAACATTTTTATTGAACATAATTACAATAATAATATTCACTGATGCATTTTGTTCTCATCAATATATTTCTATAGGACATCTAATGCTGACCGAAGTTTATTTATATTGAGAATATTCACTTTTCAAGCAAAACATAGTTGCTTCTCCTGCTTAAACTTGCTTAATGATATCACGTATCTCGCATACATAATGTCCCATTCAAGACATAGTCTACAGCCAGCGGTTATTTCCACAGCTACAGTGGGTACTCGTATATTGTTGCTGCTGCTGCTGTAGGTTCCATCAATAATCTCCAATACTGTAAATGCACCACTCATTTTTTTCTCCACTAATAACCTCTCAAATAAACTATTCTCTCTCTGAATTCAATTCTCTTACTAATATGAACTACAATGAAAATTACTCCTTATATCCGAATCAAACTACTAATCAAGTTAGTGTGACCGCCGCTCTCTCTCTGTTTGACCTCCAAAAAATGGGTGTCACATTAGAAAACCCGTCTGGTAAGGTAAGTATCGTTCGTAGTAATAGGTGACTGACCCGTGGTAACCCAATGTACCGGTTAGACTACACACATATCCATGCCTCAGGCATGTGAAAGTCAAATTACGCAATCACTTCTTGGATTCCCTATTGCCTTACTACTTGTACCCACATCGATCTTTACTATAAAAATGTCAAGCCTTCCAATCACTTTCGACAATTAAAAAGGGAACTAACCCTTTCAATTTCCAATCGAATGAGCCCTTTTTGAGTTTCTACGACAATACTTTCTATAAACACCTTATATACCCACAGGGCATAAATTACAACCCTTGCCCTGAGGGCTGTGAGGGGGTTGCCATCCTTTAAAACGTGCGTTCTACACCTTCCAACTGTATTGAACAAAATGGCTAAATCAAAGTTTTGATTTGACGTGCCTGGGGAAATGGTAGGCGTGAGAGGAAGGCTAGGTTACCTCTAATCACTTTCAATAATCAATAAGGGCTCCAACCTGTTTAATTTTTAATCGAATTAGTCCTTTTGAAATTTCTACGACAACGCTTTCAATAAAAACCTTATATGCCCCTAGGGCATAACATACAACCCTTGCCCTGAGGTCTGGGGGGGGGTCATCCTCAAAGACCAAATTTCCAGAACTTTCAACTACGTTGAAGAAAATCGCTATCTCAAAATTTTGATTAAATATGTTTGGGGAAATGGTGGGCGTCAGAGGGGAGTTAGTTGCCATCCAATCACTTCCGACTATTAAAAAGGGTACTAGCCCTTTCAATTTCCAATCGAATGAGCCCTTTTTGAAGTTTCTACGACAACGCTTTCTATAAGAAACCTTATATGCCCCAGGGCATAACTTACAACCCTTGTCTTGATGGCTGTGAGGGGGGTGTCATCCTAAAAGACAGAATTTCCGGACCCTTCGACTCAGTTGAACAAAAGTGTTATTTGAAAATTTTGATTGCATGTGTTTGAAGAAATGGGGGGCATGAGAGGTTGGTTACTTGCCATCCAATCACATTCGGCTACTAAAAAGACCATTAGGTATTTTGAATTTATATCGAATTGATTCTTTTTTATTTTTCTAAAACAAGACCTTCTATAAAAAAAAAAATTATATGTCCCCCTGGCCATACTTCCAACCCACGTCTAGAGGTCTGGGGGGGGAGTATCATCCTCAAATACATAATTTCCTTTTTAACTACTTCGAACAAAATTGCTGTCTAAAAATTTTATTTTATTCTCGGGAAATGTCGGACACGAGAGGGGGGGTATGTAACTCCCCATCCTTACCGAATTTTAAAAAGGGTACAAATTCCCCCAGGTTCTGAGCGGGAGAGTTCTTTTTTAAAGCTCTACAACGTTGCTATCTGTAAAAAAACCTAATATACTCCCACGATATAACTTACAAACTTTGCACCGAAGGCTCTGAGGGGGTCATCATCCTCAAAGACCTAATTTCTAAAACTTTTAACTACGTTGAACAAAATGGCTATCTAAAAAATTCGATTGTATGTGCTTGGGGAATAAGTGGGCGTAAGAAGAGGGTTAGTTACCCTCCAATCATTTTTGACCATTAAAAAGGGCACTAGCCCTTTGAATTTCCAATCGAATCAGCCCTTTTTGAAGTTTTTACGACAAAGCTTTCTATAAAAACCTTATATGCCCCCAGGGCATAACTTGCAACCCTTGCTCTGAGGGCTGTGGGGGAGTGTCCTCCTCAAAACATAATTTCTATCTGGAAATCAACTACGCTGAACAAAATGGCTATCTTAAAATCTTGATTGGGTGTGTTTGGGGAATGGTATGCGTGGAAGGGGTGTTAGTTGCCTTCCAATGCCTTTCGACTATTAAAAAGGGCACAAGCCACCCCAATTTCCAATCGAATAAGCCCTTTTCGAAGTTTCTACGACAAGTCCTTCGATACGAAGTGCTCTGGTCTAAGACCAAGAACCAAAACTGAATAATGCATTGCGCCCAAATCGTTCTTTACTTAGGCAGCGCTATTGCGCTGCCTATGATTTTATGAGGAAGGGAGAAAAGTACCCCCCATCCCGTCAAAACAAAATTAAAATGTTTCAAAAACAAAATCGAATTCTTCATCCATCCACACACCTAAAGTAGATAAGTATTGATTTTTTTTCTCCACAAGAGCAACTATTACCCAAAAAAAGAACATTATCGCAATATTTTACAAAACTACAAAGGTCATAAAACATTCTCTTAAAGCTAGAATTTAATTTTTTAATAATATTCCCGCCAAGGGCGTATCAAGGATGGGAGGTATTGGGGTTGCCCTCCCCCCCACTTCGAATTTTTTCTTTGAGTCATAAAAACGTAACCAGAATACATTTAAACAAATTTTTGATTCTTTTTTTGAGTTTTTGTACCCACTCCCCCACCCGAAGCAAAATACCCCCCCCCCCCCCCAATAAAAAATCTTGGATGCGCCGTTGATTCCTGCTACTTCTAAAATTGGTTTCGCGGTGACATTAGTAAATGATGCGATCAGTCTTCGGACAGCGCAATAAGCAAACTTCAAGGAAAATATATCAAGATCTAGGTAAAGAGATCACAAGGACTTCAATGATTTCTTGCCACCTTTGGCACTACAAACTGTACCAAAAGTCAAGGTTTCATCTGTCATTATTAGGAGATGTCTCACGGATTTCTTTCGTCACATAGTTAATTCTTCCAATGCAAGCATAAATTATGATTATAGTCAGTACTAAAGTGGCTTAGTTTGATTCTAGTGGATAGGTTTTGTCAGAAAAAAGTCACGGTGACAACCCTGTTTGTATGGATTTTACAATGATTCACCAAAACAATGAAAGACATATAAACTTTGTAGCTCTTTATTATTACTTCTAGTCTCCTACTCCTTAGAAGTACTCAATTTTTATATATTGCAAATCCCGAGCTCGAATTCATAGTGGGTTAGTGAACACTTGAAGATCCCACGACCAAATTCTCGGCAAAAAGGCAGAATTATTGTGTCATGTTTGAAGCAGACCCAACGAAAGATTTTCCTAGGTGTTACCCACTTTAAAAAAATTGTATGCATTACGGGGTGTGAGTGACACATAGAACAATATGCTGTGCGAAGAAGTATAGAGTGGGGGAAGTGTGCCACGTGTGATGGAACAAATTTCACTCAGGATATACAGCAGGAAGAAGAACAGGTAGCCCCTCGATATTTTCTCTTTATATGGTCTTAAAAGTGAAGTGGCCTCTATGACCTCTGCAACAGCTCTAATCCATAAATTTGTTTGCACAAAGGTTCTTATGCTGACTAACATAGCTATATATACAACTATTTTTCACCTCTTGTGAAACTAATCCACTTATTTATAAGTTACCAGTCCCTAGCCCAGATTTTGTATCAGTTAAACAATTGCTGTTTCAAAACTGAAAGAGTATATCTTCTGGCAGATTAGTATATCAACTAAAAGCTTTCTAATACCTCTGTCCACGTTTTGATAACAGACAGAAAGCGATGGATACAACGAGACTCTGCGTCTCTCTGAAATTGGGCAACAGTACTAATTCACACGCTTGGGAAACACGACCCGCCTAGGGGAGTTTCTATGGCAACACCTGTCTCTCATTGACTATTCCTATGAAAGTATAAGAAAGCTTCAAGGTATTTGAACTCTCTAGACAATAATCTTTCCTGGCGATAGCTTTAGAATTAACAAGACTTCCATCATACTATCAGTGGCAAATATAGAGTAAAATTAATGAAGATTAAAAATACCAGTTTTGTGACGATAAATAAAAGTTCAAATAGGGATAAAATCCTTTTAATAGACAGTGATGATGATAAGAGTGATAGAAATTCACAAAAATACCAGATATTTTGGTCACATATACAGTGACCGTCATCAGTAGTAAAACAGTTTTACTACTGCAGTAAAGTTTTACTACTGATGACGGTCACTGTATATGTGACCGAAATATCTGGTATTTTTTGTGAATTTCTATCACTGTTATCATCATCACTATCTATTAAAAGGATTTTATCCCTATTTGAACTTTTATTTATCGTCATGGAAAGGCAGTGTGGTCTTCGAAATTATCTAAGTTTTGTTTAATAAAATGTCCAAAAGAGAATTTGATGGAGTCCATAATACGACAACCTGAACAAATTGAAAAGAAAATGAAACAATTTTTCTTAAAGAAAATTAAAAAACTCAAAAATAATTACCAATATTTTTAGCTATTTGCTTGCGTAAACACCTTAGGTGTTGGTGCAAGTTATTTTCAGGTCCAAGTCCAAGCATGGACTTAGTGAAATGATGAGAATTTGAAGATTTCAATTCAGCCCTTTTGGAACATATTTTTAATTTTCCAGACCATTTTATTTTGTTCGATAATGTCTCTTTGAATTCTAGGGACCGGGGTTTAAAGCAAAATTTTCATGAAACTCTTGAAATTCAGAAGATTTTATTCAAGAATATAGCTTTAAATCATGACATAGGTGAATTTGGTTTGAACACTATGTCTATCTACGATAATTTATTAAAATCTGATAGAGTGAAGTTCAGGTCACCCAATGTAGTTAACCTCTGTCTAAGTGTTAGTTCATTCAACACTAATGAACCGGTTCCAAGAATGTCAAAGAGACTAGCTTCCGCTTCTGCTTTGAAAAGAATTATATTATTAAACAATATAAAGTTTTATTTTATTTCGTATATAAACTATTGCTTTTAATTGGTTTAGTTTAGTTTTACTACTGATGACGGTCACTGCATATGTGACCGAAATATCTAGAATTTTTTGTGAAATTTCATCACCGTTTGGGAAAATCACTGTCTATTAAAAGGATTTTATCCCTTTTTGAACTTTTATTTATTGAATTAAAAAAAATCAGTTCCAATATAATTTTAATATTTATTACCAGATAATCAAAATAGTGTAACAGCAATTCACACTTTCCGAAGTAAATAAAAACAGGAAGTTATAGTACTCTGCCTGCCGTCTTTGTTTTGTCAAATTCTTTAATCGAACCGTTATGGCTTACGTTTTGTACCAGCTACTACTCGGTGAATATTGACGTCAGTCCAACCAACCTCTTTTGGGTCATAGACGATTAGAGGTACGTTTTTAAGAGCTTCAGCTTTCCAAGTGGGATTCAAAAATAAAATTAAAGACGTCTTTTGGGCTTGAACACATGGTAAATTGTCTGGAAATAGCTTGAACCCCTCCCCCCCCCCAGAAGAACGGAAAAGCATCCATTGCATCAAAATCTCTCGACTGGTTATAGATCAACGCTTTTCCAAGGTTTACACAATGTTCTAGGATAAATTACAGTGATTTCCCTTCTAATTTACCACCATAGTACTGAAAACAAATTCTCAAATAAGCTCAAATTTCGATAACTAAATCCCTCTTTAACCGAAGTGATAACAGTTTCCAGGATTGACAAAAAAGTTAACCTATAATTTATGGTTTGAATTTATTCTTGGGTCATCTTCACTCTCATTAAATAAAAAAAAGTTTTCTTAACTGAAAGTAAGGATCGACATTAAAATTTAAAACGAACAGAAATTATTCCGTATATGAAAGGGGCTGTCCCCTCCTCAACGCCGCGCTCTTTAAGCTAAATAATTTCTGTATAATTTCTGTTCGTTCTAAATTTTAATGTCACTCCTTAATATCAGTAAAAAAAAAATTTTTTTTTATTTAATTTCTGAACGTTTTTGAATTAATGCAGGTTTTGATTATGTCTCAGCGTACATGAATAATTAAAACGAAATTTGCATACTAATTTTACTTTTTTTGGTTAAATGGCTTTCTCGAAAGTTGTTTCATTTTATTTACGAACGTTTTGTTAGTAATAAATATACGTAACTTACCAATTACCTTACGTAACAAACTTCTATATTCGTATTTTTATTACGTATATTAGGGGGTTTGCCCCCTAGTCAATACCTCGCTCTTTACGTTAAAATTCGAATTTTGTTCAAATTCTTTAAGAATGACCCCTTAATCACAAAGACCGTTAATTAGAATAAATAGCTCTTATGAAAAAACTAAAAAACTTTAGCGTAGAGAGTGAGGTATTGACTAGGGGGCGAACCCAGTCATATATGTAATAATTTCTGCTCGATTTAAGTTTTGATATTGCTCCTTACTTTCAGTTGAAAAACTTGTTTGTTTTTTTATTTAATTTCTGATCGTTTGTTTAAATAATACTGGTAAATCCGGTTCCCCCTTCTTAGCAATATCCCTTCCCCCATGAAAACTTCCTCCATGGAAGATCCTCCCAAGTAACCCCTGACCTCCCCCCCCCCCTACCAGATAAAATCCCCCCCTGTAAACGCCTGTATAAGTCCCAATAACCAATGCTGTATGTAAACAATGGGCAAAGTTTAAATCTTGCCGTCCGGCCCCCGGGGACGGGGAGTGATGAAATTATCTTCAAAGACATAGTTATTATATTTTCGATCATTCTGAACAAAATAGGTATCTCAAAATTTTGATCAGGTGACTTTGGGGAAAAAAATTAGCGTGGGAGGGGGCCTAGTTGCCCTCCATTTTTTTGGTCACTTAAAAAGGGCACTACAGCTTTTAATTTCCGTTCAAATGAGCCCTCTAGCGAACATTCAAGGACCACTTGGTCAATATGATCACTTCTGGGAAAAAAAAACATAAAAAAAAAACAAATAAACACGCATCCGTGATGTTTCTTCTGGAAAAAAAATACAAAGTTCCACATTTTGCAGATAGGAGCTTGAAACCTCTACAGTACTGTTCTCTGATACGCTGAATATGATGATGTAAGACTAAGGTTCTATGACTTTTAGGGGGTGTTTCACCTTTTTTCAAAAATAAGGCAAATTTTCCCGGTGCGTTACTTTTAATGGGTAAGACTAAATTCGATGAAGCTTATATATTTGAAATCAGCATAAAAATTTGATTCTTTTGATGTGTTTATTGGTATCAAAATTCCGTTTTTTAGAGTTTCGGTTACTATTGAGCATCGTTACTTACAGTTCGTTACCACGAACTGTTTGATAAAATAATTGTCTCTGGCTTTTCTGTAAAGTTTTACTGCTGCCTGTTGCTCCATTGTAGTCAATTTGTAGCTTTCACTACTATCTTCTAAGATCTTCTCAAAATGACCATTGGCCCTTAATTTTTTTTTTTGAAGAATTCTCTAGTCTGTCTCAGATGCATCTGTTGGAGTAGATGAGTGACGGCTTTTGTCCCAGGTTGCTTTCACATAAAATTATTTTGTGAGTCCCACAGCTTCAACTCTTCAAAGATTCCATTAAGCTCATTCTTTTCAACAATATCCATTAGAGCGTCTTACACTTTACTTAATGGGTAACAAAAGGACAGCAATGTGTCGACTCTACTCTCTTATCTTGTATCACTTAGAGATGTGAGCATTAGAGATGGTAAATAGTGCATGAGAACTGAAAGTAACAAGGTTTTAACTCCCAAGTTTAGTTTCGTTAAAACCAGCCTCACTTGTGTTCGCGTCTCTCTCTCTTTTCTTTCAGCTGTCTTTTCTTTGGTTGTTGAGGCAGAGTGGACAATAATTGGTGACACTGAAAACATGCATAAGGATTATACTTTTTAAAAACAACAAGATATATTCTAACTTCTCTACCATCGTTTTATTTTAAAACAGATCTCCATATTTCAGTTCATCTTCAAGAACTCCCTGACTTTGTAAGCTACGTGATAGATTAAGAAGTTGGGACCCCCAAACATTTAAGATCCGTGCCAGATCAAGACTCGGAAAACTAAAAAATTGATTTGAGAACTTGGTTAGATCACAAAAGCAATTACAATAGAAGAAAAAAATTCAAATAATCTGATTGGATGGTTGGGATTAGTTGCCATCCAGAAAAATCAAGGCGAATTATGAAATTTGATGCTTAATCTGGACCACCAATAGTCAGAAAGTGTTTTTCCAGTGCAGCCCGTTCAAGTTAAATTTAATATTCCGACTTAATGCCTATAAAAGTAGGCTAAAATAAGTTGAAAGAAAGGAAAAGTCTAACCTCCCAGATGTATCGCATCGGAAAATCTTCTAATATGTCAGTTTCACGAACAGGTATGCCAAGTAAAGGTCCAAATTGTGTAAAACTTTGAATTGTTTGTCTGGCTACTACACTTAGTCCGTGATTTGGATCTCGTTGCTCCAGTCGGAATGCTCGTGGAAGTGATGCCATACTTAATGGGGTCTCGGCCGCCAACAACGCTGAAAAAGTATTTTTGAATAGAGGTTGGAGTGGTTGAGGCAGAATAAGGGGCTGAAAATGTGCATTTCTTAAGCTCGTATTTTATGCTTATTTTATTAGACCTAATATAATATTTTTGAGTTTTTTTTTCAAAAATTCAAGGAATGATATCGAAAAGAAACGCTCAGAACTAAAGTGAAACCTGTAATTAGAGTACTCCCATTGGTTTTCACTTACAAAAATGAATTTACGCATTTGAAAAAAACTGAGAAAGGAATTTTTTTCCTGTTGCCAAAGTTTGGAATAATATTCAAAATAATCTCAATAATAGTAATAATAATTACAACACAAAAAGAAATTATTAAACTGAAATTATGTTCAGCACAATAGTCAAGGAGAAATATTACAACGATTTGACAAAAAGCATTTCTTTGGATCCTCCTGCCAAAGTAAATGATAAAACAAAATCTGTTTTGTCTTTTTTAATACTGAAAAAAGCAAAAGAATCCATTAAAAAAATTAAATGCAAAGAACAGATGATAACTATCACTAATTGAATATAAGATTGTAAGTGAATGAAAAAAAAGTTCAAATCAATTTCAAAGAGGTTGAAAATAAAGGTTAATCTGAAGAAATACTTAAACAAAACATAAAAACAACATCTAAAGCCAGTATTCAGGCCTCGCATTCTCATCAAAAGGGGACAAACTTGAAATTTAAAACAAATAGTTTTTGACAATAAGGGGTAAATTATGAATTATTCAAATAATTAAAAATTTATTTATTTTAATTTTGCATAGCTGGAGGAAATTTATTAATGTGTTTATTATTATATAATATATACTTTATAATATAGAAAACTGATACTCGTAAAATTGCATGTCAAATTTCTTAAATTTAAACGGGATAGTCCTATATTAGAAAGATTTTGCACTGAAAGATTTTTGCAGCCCTATATTAGAGAGAACTACTTTACATACGTAAACTACTATGCAGGTATATTCTATTTAAATACTTAATATATAGAGAGGGTCGTACAAACATATCTAATTAGTCCTCACGCCTATTTGACCCAGTCCTGTCCAAAGCAACATAAAATTAAACAAAAAAAAAGAAAAGTCATACGAAACTTGATCGAAGACAGCTTAAAATGAGAGCCTCTTTACATAAAAAATTAAATATAAAAAAAACAAGTTTTTTTAACTGAAAGTAAGGAAAGACGTTAAAACTTAAAACGAACAGAAATTATTCCGTATATGAAGGGGACTGTCCCCTCCTCAACGCCTCGCTCTTTACGCTAAAGTTTTTCATTTTTTGAAAAAAAAATAGAGTTGTGAGAAAGTCAAACTTTAGCGTTACTTGAATAATTAAAACGAAATTTGCATATTAATTGTACTTTTATTTGGTTAAATAGCTTTCTCGAAACTTGTTTAATTTTATTTATGAACTTTTTTATTAGTAATAAATATACGTAACTTACGAATTAACTTACTTAACGAACTTCTATATTCATAAATTTTTAACACGTATATTAGGGGGTTCGCCCCCTAGTCAATACCCTGCTCTTTAAGCAAAAGTTAGAATTTTTTCCAATTATTTAAAAATAACCCCTTAATCACAATCAGTTGATCTGTTGAAAAACTTGTTTTTTTTTAATTTTATTTCTGATTTTGTTCTTTGAAAATGATGATACATCCAGCGCCCCTTCATAGCCATGTTTGTACCTTCCTGAAAACTTTCTTCGTGGAACGGTTCTTCCATATAGCCCCCGAACAACCCCCACCCCCCACTTACCAGAAAAAATTTCCCCTGAAAACGTCTTTACACTTCCCAATAACCAATACTATATGTTAACATTGGGTAAAGTTCATAACTTTCAGCCCTCTCCCTGGGGGCTTCGAGGGATTAAGTCATCCTAAAAGACATAGTTTTAATATTTTCGACCATGCTGAACAAAATAGTTATCTCAAAATTTTGAGCGGGTGACTTTGGGAAAAAATGAGCGTGGGAGGGGGCCTAGTTGCCCTCCATTTTTTTGTCACTTAAAAAGAGCACTAGAAATTTTAATTTCCGTTCAAATGAGCCCTCTCACGATATTCTAGGACTACTGGGTCGATACGATCACCCCTGGGGAAAAAAAAATAATAAAAAAAAAAATTAAGACGCATCCGTGATCTTTCTTCTGGCAAAAATATAGAAAATTTCGCATTTTTGTAGATCGAACTTGAAACCTCTACAATAGGGTTTTCTGATACTCTGAATCTGAAGATATGATTTTCATTAAGGTTCTATAACTTTCAAGTTTCCACCTTTTTTGGAAAATCAGCCAAATTTTCTCAGGCGCGTAACTTTTGATGGGTAAGATTAAACTTGATAAAACTTATATATTTGAAATCAGAATTAAAATTTGATTCTTTTGATGTATCTATTGGTATTGAAATTACGATTTTTAGAGTTTCGGTTACCATTGAGCCGGGTCGCTCCTTACTTACAGTTCGTTACCACGAACTGTTTGAATAGGGAGAAAACATAAAATTAAACAAAAAAAAAAGAAAAGTCATACGAACCTTGATCGAAGACAGCTTAAAATGACAGCCTCTTTACATAAAAAAAAAGGGAGAAAAAAGTCATTCTATTCCCTGCTGAAACGGTTTTCATTTTTTTTTTTCTTCTTAATTTTTCACCTATTTTACTTGGGGGTTCAGCTTTAAACGAAAAGGGAAGGGAAGATTAAGACATAAATAAGTGGATACACAATAAAAATAAAACGGTTAAATTTGGAATATTAATGAAAGCCCCACAAAATTAAACAGCAATAAAAAGAGGGGAAAAGATCATTACATAAATTTTAACAGGCAAAAGAAAATGAAATTATAAGTACTAACAACGTAAAATTAGGGACAGATTGACATAATTAATTTAATTGTGATATGTAGAAATAGAAAGAGGACAGCTTGACTTATACTGCTTCTCCAAGTAAAGCTCAAATTCAGTCGTTAAAAATTAACATGAGAAATCGAGATAATTATTTAAAAAATTTATATTAAGGGCATATATTTTCTGATTAAGATTATTGCACTATGTCATATATATGCAAAAACCCCGGAGCTGACACAAATCGATGGATCAACATACCCCTACTGTAACGGCATATTTTTTTATGCACAAAACTTCCAACCATTGTTCTTTTCTACGCATGAATTTTTAACATAATTTAAGAATCGCAGGAAAAGCAGGAAATCTTTGACATTAATTCATTCATATTTCACGGTGCATTGAACCTACAATAAAAGGGCTTCATCGCCATAAAGCCTTTGTTATATAATTTTAAGCTTGTACTCTCTAGTTACAACTCAAAATCAGGTGAATGAAATACGCCATTAAACTGATATAACACGTGCGAGCTCATTCCTGTGGACAGTATAGCATGTAAACGGGAAGTTAAAGCCATCAAAGGATTGACATTAGTTTCTTCCTTTTATCTGATTATTTTCTATGGTTTAAGGCGACACGATACCTTAAATCATTTTTCGAGCCTCGGCGTCGGCTGACCGTCACAAAGATAAAGGGACACATTAGTAAATTTTCCGAGGTGGCTTGCCATCATCGAGAGGTATTGGGAATTTGTGGTTTGACTATGAAGTTTGATTGAAAAGACAAAGAAATTTTAGGTCCCTTTTGTTGGCAAGATTGTCAATCAAAGTGGTTAGCACTACAGGAAACTCCCAAAGCTATACAATTTCTTAAATGATATTTCCTATGAGCTGATTTTTAGCATTTTCCTAGCACATATGCAAGAAGATTCTTATGGATTGTCTTTTCCTGAACTTTAAAAATAATATTCTGCTCCGTCACTTTCTGATGATGTAACTTTCATTAAAAGTGAATATCTCTATCTTCAGCACAAAATGGGAGAAGTTAAATATTTTTTCTAAAATTTCTGGAAAATTGGGTGTCGGCTTCTAGTTTCCTGTCGTTTAATTGATTTCCTATCCAAGCTCTTCAAGTTACTGCAAGACACAATCAATTTTATTATTTTGGTCACACAAACTATAAGAAAATCTATAATGAACGAGACAGTGTGATGCTTTAGGACATCGTACACTCTTAAAATCCTTTGGTTGTTTAGAAACCTAAGAAAAAAGTGCGAAGAACCAAAGCGTGATTGCTTTTGAGTATGTGACTACTTCAGGAACTGATTGCAAAATTCTCACGATTCAAAAACTTTTTTCTCCCTTTTGCTGGCTTAAGATTTAATGCAGGAACATAGGAGAACCATTGAAAGGCGGGTTTGAAGGCAACACTTAAAGAATAACATGATTGGCTTAGGAAAACACGTCAGAGACGTAAGCCATTGAAGTTAAAGCATACTTTTTATCATAGAACTATAGAACAGCAACCTCTCTCTTTCTCTTTGGTTGAGAATTGAGATACATGAAATTACTTCCATGGACGATGGGACATCTAAGAATTAAAATCGATGTTTGGTAGTTTAAGATACGGTATGTTACTTATAAGTTCCACAGGAAAACCCTCATGAAAAGAAAAAAACAAAAACTTACAATATTGAGAAAAAAAGATAAACAAACGAACTTTGCCAATCAATAGAACTTGTTCACTTTGACAACAGAACAATTTGTTTTACAACTTGTTCCAATTTGTTTTAAAAAATTGTCACATACACTTTTTGAAATTTTCCTGGCTAAATTGTTTTCCATTTTCAAATCTCATGCTAACCCTGGTAATTACCGATAAGAAGCCAATTTGAATAATTCTATAGAACAAATAAGGTTAACACATTCCCGGCCATTATTTTAAAGAGATGTCAAGGATTCTTAAGAGTTTCCTTGTTTGAGTTTGAGTATGGAGAATATTTACGTATTATTTAGCATAAAAATAATCAAATCAATTAATCAGCGAGTTTTGGAATAGATTTCTGTAATTAGGGAATACGATATTGAATTTATCAAATTAAGGCCTAACAATTCCTTTATCATAGAAACCTCAAACTAGAAAATCTGAGAAATTCATTTAATCAGTTTGGCTTCTGAACAGCTCATGTAAACTAGTGGGAGGAACATTTTTATTTAATCTCTTTTTAGTTTCTGAGTTTTGTCAAATAGTTCAAATGTTCAAAAGAGCCCCGATTTGGTTAAAGATGTCTTAATGTCATTTTTGCTTTTTAATTCATTTTTTTAGAATCTAAATCTACTTATTTAATTTTTAAAATTCTAATTAGAACACCTTTGTATTCAATTTTTTAGTTTTTGACTTCAATTGTAATACATTTGCACTCCAATTCATATTCCTTGCCTCGTAATCCTAATTTTTTTTTGGTACAATTGAATTTTAGCTTTAGAATTAATTTTCTTATTTCACTGCCAATGTGGGCTGAATAGTTCCAGGACAGAACCTCAATTTATGTCAATTTATATCAATTGGTTATTAATGTCAATTAATAGCACCTCAACTAGCTTTACAAACCTCCTTCTAAAAGAAGATTAGCTTTAGGGTATTTAGTGTTCTCGGTCTGGTCAGGAAATTTTTCCTCACCGGCAGAGCTTGCTGTTTCCTTTTCTTCTTTCCTTTCGTCAATTTTCAAGTTGTTGGAATCCTCGTCAGAATCTTGCTTTCCTACAATTGATATTCGCATAAATTTCACTTCAAAAATTAATGCTCACATTTACAAATAGTATTCTATAAGGAGTTTTCAAGTAGAAATAGTCCCAGACGGGTAGCAATTAAATCCTTTAAGAAGAGTCCAGCCGTCATGGACTAAAAGAATAAGAAAAGTAAAGATGGATAAAGCATTATCATTTTTGATGGTCACAGCAAGGGGATTTAGTCAAAATCCTCAGGTACACTTATGTTGGTAGAAAGGGGGGAGGGGGCAATAAAAATCCTAGATCCTCAAAAAAGAACATAAGTTAGCCTATGGTTATTTTTTTATTATGTCTGTCATCCACCAGCTTCACTCCTAGTGATTTTATATAAAGGATTAGCCAAAAGTAAATTTTGCATCATTATTTGGGTTTAGTATCCACATAAAAAAATAAAAGTAATATTTATACGAAATAACGCTTTATTTCGTTCCCAACAGATTATCTATTTTGTTAGCTTCTCCTTATGCCTTATACGAAGTTTTTAAAAATCTGGAGTCTTTTTCCTAAAGAGTTCGGGGGTTACAACCCTTGCAAACACAAATGATTTTGACTACAGAAGAACGTAAATTGTTGGCCTTCTCTGTTGGCTCAATACGGAAAGCGAGAAATCTGAAGTTTTTCACAGAGAAATTTTCAAGGTGTGCTTACTTGAGAAACACAATAACGCGTATATTTAAATAAATTAGTTCCATCTAGGGTCAAAAATTAGCCAAACAGCCATATGCTACCCCACAGAGAAACAGGTAGTTCGTTTTTTTTACTGGCTAAAAATAGTGAAATTATAGAAACAATTAAAAAAACTTAAACAATTAAAATACAAACAATTAAATTAAAAATTTTAAATAAATTAAAGAAATTAAATTAAAGAAATAATTTTAAAAATCATTAGAAATAGTGAGAACTGAATTTATTAGAAACATTGAGAAATTAATAGAAATACTAAGAACTGAAATTATTAGAAATAGTGAAATATTAGTAAAAATAGAAAAATAGAATAAAGGCTAAAAATATAGTATATAGTATTTTAGAATAGTATTTTTAGTATAGTATTTTTGACCATTAGTATTAGTATAATACCAATATATAGTTTTTGACCAATAGTCAAAATAAATTTTGACTATTTGGTGTGTGTATACATGCTTTAAAAAAAGTGAATCGTTTATCTCTCCAGAAATAAGTAACAACGCTGTTGGATGAGGAAAATACGACTTTATTCATACCATACGTACTTCCCAGAAAAAGCCATTGGGGTTGAAGCGTAATTTCCAACATAGAAGCAAAGGACAACGATGTTTTTTTTTCATCTTATTTCCTTTTCCTTACCTTTCATTGGCTACCGCATTGCTGTAGGAATACTGTCATAAATCCAAATAGTTTCACTATCTCTTGTGGCAGAATTTCAACTCTACAGTTGCTTTTAAAGTCAGAAAAAATTTACGTGATTCTTAAAATTGAAATAAGTTTACAAGGGGTTTCAAAAAGAAAACGAAAAACAATGTTGAAATGTATTTTCAATAATCTTTACGAAAAACAATTCCCATGATAAATTTTATTTAGAAGTAAAATTGAATACTAAGTAAATTAATAAAAATAGTTAACTTAATTGAGTTTATATTATTAAAAGTATCATTTTATATTCAGTGCATACCCAACACATACCCCATGATGAAAATAGGTCGCAAAAAATGAGACATTTACTGAAGAAAAAGAAAATAAGAACATTTATGTGGATTCACACATATGAAACAGATCATCACAATTAAGACAGAAAAATTCAAACTTCAACAAAATGTTTATTCTCAAAGACTAATATGTCTTCAAAGGAAAATCAAACCCTCTTAAAATGTCTGATGTCCTGTGTTATTAGCTCTTTTTTGTTGGTTTTTCACCCGTATTCTTTTCCGTTTTTTATTTTGCACCCGAAACTACCAAAATATGCATAAGTATATATGGAGTTTTTCCATCAAAAATTTGGTTCTTGATTTTTTCTTATCTTTTTTCTAAGATATCTATGTTCGTGAAAGTTGTCACTAAACCAATTCAAAGATGAGATTGCATTTTCACTGTCCTTTGTACTCTGATTTAATGTGCCACAGAAAATACCTAAATTAAGTTTAATGTACCCCTTTTCCTGTGGCCCTGATAACTATCAAACAGTTCGTGGTAACGAACTGTAAGTAAGGAGCGACCCGGCTGAATAGTAACCGAGACTTTAAAAGACGGAATTTTGATACCAATAGATATATCAAAAGAATCGGTTTATAGTGCTAATTTCAAACACATAAGTTTCATTAAGTTTGGTCTTACAATTAAAGGCTAAGAGCCTGAGAAAATTTGCATGATTTTCGACAAAAGGGGAAGACACCCCTAAAAGTCAAAGAATCTTAATGAAAATCACGCCATCAGATTCAGCGTATCAGAAAACCACACTGTAGAGGTTTCAAGCTCATGTATGCACAAATGTGGAATTTTATATTTTTTGCCAGAAGAAAGATCACGGATGCGTGGGTTTTTCCCCAGGCTTGATCGTATGGACCCAGTGGTCCTAGAAATATCGTGAGAGAGCTCATTCGAACGGAAATTAAAAGTTCTAGTGCCCTTTTTAAGTGACTAAAACGATTGGAGGGTAACTAGGCCCACTCCCCTGTCCCTTTTTTTCCAAAATCGTCCGATCAAAATTGAGATAGTTATTTTGTTCATCATACTTGAAAGGCCCAATAACTATGCCTTTGGATATAAAATACACCCCACGGCCCCAGGGTAAAGGTCTTTAAGTTGTAAAATTTGCCCATTATTTACGCATAGTATTTGTTACTGGGTAGTATGTATAAAAAAAATTTTTTGGGGGGGGAAGAATTTGTTGTGGAGGTTTTTCCACGTGGGAATTTTCCATGGGGAGGGAAGTTTCCAGGGGGTGAACTTGTCCGGGGAAATTATACACTGGGGGAATTTCCCAGAATTCCTGTACAAAATTGTTTTTATATGTTTTGCTTTCTTTTTTCCGTCTCAATTTTACGCGTGGATTTGTTAATAGTTATTGTCCGGGGTAAATTTTCAACAGGATTGAATTGTCTAGAGTATATTTCCGTGAAGATGGGGATTTCTCCGTGGAGGTGAGGCCAGATTTCTTGGCATTATTTAAAAAACGATCAGAAATTAAATAAACAATTAAGTTTTTTCAACTGAAAGTAAGGAGCAACATTAAAACTTAAAACAAACAAAAAGTATTACGTATATGAAGGGGATTGCCCCCTCTCTCAAAACCTCGCTCTCTACGCTAAATTTTGAATTTTGTCCCAATTCTTTAAGAACGACTCCTGAAACACAAGGTTCGTTTAATTAGAATAATAAGAAGCTTTTTTAAAAGTACTAAAAAACATTATCCTAAAGAGCGAGGTGCTGAGGAGGGGGCAATCCCTTCATATACATAATAATTTCTGTTAGTTTTAAGCTTGAATGTTGCTCCTTACTTTCAGTTGAAAAAAAAATAGTTTTTTATTTAACACTTATAAATAAGTTGAATAGGACTTGGATAATGAGGTTACCTTCTAGCTTGATTTTGCCCCTGCTTTCACTTTCCTCCTCAGCAAAATCTGGCTCTCCTCGGTAGTCAAGAATGCAATCTGTCGGTATAAACAACGGACAATCGGCATCTGGATGACTCGTGTTGCAGCTGTAGCAAGGACGGTTCTTATCTTCAACCGTTAAATTGAGGCATTCGTTAACCGAAGATGCTGCTCGAATACTGAGAGGAATTGGTGGATCAGGAAATTCCTAAAATGATACAAATCTGCTGAAAAGCACAATTTTTTTAATGTGAAAAATTATAGAGCATTAGGTAGAGGCCACACATTTAAAATCTAATATCAATCATGCACTAAAATTGAACATTAAGGAAACTTAATGCAAAGACTTTTTTTTAAAGATTTACAGGACTACATTTAAAATCACTCATTAAGTTTACAGCTGAAACAGAAGCTGTTCAACCTAAACTACTTAAAAAAAATAAAAAAAAATAATGCTGACGACTGGTCAACCATGCTGACCAATGGTTGCGCAGGTGCCGATCTCCTGATTCGATGCCTCTCACTGGGAGTGTAATGCACCGTTGGGGGCAAATCATCCGACGCTGACTAATCCTAAACTACGAACGTAAATTATTTAATATTACTTGATTAGCAACCAAATATGTTTCTAAATATAATATTTTCCCATTTTATTTATATATTTTGGATATTCTTATAAAAAAATCAATCGAAACATAAAAATATTCATGAAGTATCAATGGTTTAAATTTTAATTTTAAGGAATATTATCAAAGTATTCAAATGAAACTTCTTGCATTATACTATATTATGTATAATGTATATCGCTTATATATATATATATATATATATATATATATATATATATATATATATATATATATATATATATATATATGTATGTATATAGTATATATGTATATATATATATATATATATATATATATATATATATATATATATATATATATATATATATATATATATATATATATATATATATATATATATATATATATATATATATATATATATATATATATATATATATATATATATATATATATATATATATATATATATATATATATATATATATATATATATATATATATATATATATATATATATATATATATATATATTTATATTTATATACCTTATGCTATATTAAATAAATAAACAATTTTTTTCAGCTGAAATTAAGGAGCAACATTAACACTCAAAACGAACAGAAATTATTCCATATATGAGGGTGTTTTCCCCTCCTCAATACCTTGTTCTTCACGTTTAAGTTTTTTAGCCCATTAAAAAAGCTTCTTTTTCTAATTAAAAGGCCCTTGTGCTTCAGGAGTCGTTCTAAAAAAATTGGGACAAACAGTCAAACTTTAGCGTAATGAGCAAGGTTTCGAGAAGGGAGGTAGCTCCCTTATATACAAAATAATTTTTGTTCGCGTTGAGTTTTAATGTTGTTCCTTACTTTCTGTTGAAAAAAATTGTTAAATTTTTTTATTTCATTTCTGATCATTTTTCAAATAATACCAGTAAATTTGGCTCACCCTCCATGAAAAATTCCCTTCCCTAACGAGAAACTCCTCCATGGAAATTTCCTCCCACGTAGAATGTCTACTCCTCCGTCAAATTTCTTCCGGACAATTCCATCCTCAAAAAAATCCTCCACCGTAAAATTTTTTGCGGACGATTCTGCCTGAAAAATTCTCCTTAGCAATTGTTTATTTGAAAAAAAAACTCGAATTTCTAATCGTTTCTCCAATCACTCCGAAAATACTGCCTTCCGTCGAAAATTTTTGTCGGGAATCCCCCTCCTCAGTGGGAAGTTGGTTCCGTGGAAAATTTCCCCTTAGAGAATTTCTACTGTAGAAAATTGTCCCAAGGAGAATTCATCCCGTGGAAACTCCCCCCTCCCCCAGCCGAAAAATCCTCCAGATAAGTCCAAACCCGCTGAAAATTTCCCCTGGACAATTTCCCCGGAATAACTCCACATGCAAGATTGAGTCGCCAAAAAGAGAGTAAGACAAATCAAAGGAATTTCGTTCAGTAATTCTGTCAAATCCCCCCAGTATAAAATTTTCTCCTGGAAAGTTCGTCCCCGGAAACTTTCCTCCCCGCGGAAAATTCTGCCTGTGGAAACCCATCCCCAGAAGAACCCCCCCCCCCTCCTGTGAAAAAGTCTGTATACTTCCCAATAACAAATACTGTACGTAAACAAAGGGCAAATTCTATAACTTACAGACCTTTCCCCAGGGGCTCTGGGGGTCATGTTCCCCAATAAGCATAGTTATTCTTTCAACTATGCTGAACATCTCATACTTTTATCTCATACTTTTGATCGGATGACTTTGGGGGGGAAAGGACGTAGGAGGGGGGCAAGTACCCTCCAATCTTTAGGCACTATAACTTTTAATTTCCATTCGAATTCGCTCTTTCTCGATCTTCTAGGACGATTGGTTCGATAATTTTTTTTTTTCTCTATTCCTTGTGTCTCTTCTTTTCGGTGGCTTGGTCTTCACATTACTAATAATCTCAAAACACTTCGGGCTCTGACAGTTTCTAATGCAAAAAAAAAAAAAAAATCAGATAGGATATTAAAAAATTTCTGCCAATAGAGGGAGGTACAATAGAAAAGCGCTTGGGAAATTATATTCTTTGTTTTGCGATCATTCTATTCTTTTTCTATCTGGTTTTCTTCCAATTCTGAAACCTAAAGATCTGAAATCTATCTGGACTTATTATTTTAAATTTTCTCGGTACCTTTTGTGCCTCCATCCGTGGTTCCGGAACCGACATCTAATATCGCGATTCAGCCTCCCTGATTTACGGGAAAAAGTGGCTGTGCTTGCGGGAAAGCTGTCGTTATCTGAAGGTCTTACTGCGCACCATAATTTACGTCGTTTTATGTAAATAATTGTTAAGTGTGCGAGTTTGCTTTTTTTTTCTTCTTTTTTTTATGTACTCCACTTCTTTTTTATAGTGGTTAATCAATAAATTATTATTATTATTTATAAGATCAGCCTTGGGAAAAAACAACAGTTCGTTGCTAAGAACTGTTTGATATATCTTATATTATTATCATGGACAATAGAACATTTATGTTGTCAATCCGTTTAACTATGATTGATATATCTGTATAGGTTATAACAAATTTTACACATTTCGAAGGACAAACGAGATTTTTTTTTTTTTTTTTCGTACACACAATACGATTCCAAAGAATTTGTAAGAAAGTAACATAGAAAGCATAAAATAACATAGCTTGACTTGCCATTTTTAACACGTATCATAAACATTTGCATAAATTGTACGATAAACGAGGAAGAATAGTCATCACCTAATCACTCACCTTTTTTGTGCATGCATAAGATAACTTCAAAGTATTAAAAGAGAAAAACAGAAAAAAGAGCACTTTGACATGCAATTTTTACGTGTAAAAAAAATAACCTTTCTTTGCATGAAAATGAAAAAAAAAAATCATTTGTCTGACCCTATGGTGACAGCATGAGCAGGAGTCTATTATTGTGACATTAAATTAGACAATTTTTCTATTCTTTTTTTTATTATTATTAGGTAGTATACTAGTTTTTTAACACGGTAAATTTCCACCTATTTAATTAAAAAAAAATTGTCCGACCTACCTGAAAAGCAAATGGGTCATTTTCTGACATCTCGGATTTTTCGTCACAAACTCTCTTCTGTTTCAATTTAAGGTCACTATCAGCATTCAAAACTGGAATGTCCTGACTCAAATTTTCACATGGTTGCTCACTGAAAAAAAAAATAGAAAAAAAATGTTAGGGTTTTTTAAACCCTTCAGCAACTGCTGAAATATATCTGCCAATAAACAAATTGGAACTTTTTTCATTATTGAACTGAAGTATATAGAGTTTCAGTTATGTTGCAATATATGCCCTTAAATATGTAAAAAAAAAGAAATTAGTGCACATTAATTCTACATGCTTCTAGATTCTGGTGATAAGTTTTATTTCAGGCTATGTGTATTTCAAAGTGTAGGTGTATGCATATTCTGAATGTGTATTTTTAGATGTATTTTATTGTCCAATTATTATTTATTTGAAATTGTTGAATATTTTATTTTATATTATCCATTGTAAATGATTTTTATATATAGGTCAATATAAACATCTTTTCTATGACATTCCTGGTGAATATATATAACCGTCAAGAATTTCATACAAGCGAATTTTTTTCGTGAAACCCCTGGGTTTCTTGAACACACAAAACTCAAGGGTGTCACAAAAGCCAGTTTGGACAGCCCTACAATGGATTCAAGCAAATCCTAATTGGTATTTTCCAAGCATCAAAATTCGGAAATTGGAAAACCATATATTACCTGATGCTAGCAACCTGATTTAGATGCTTTTCTAAATTTTAGATCAACCAAAATCAGAATTTCTTATTTTGATCGCAAAGATTCAACCCAATCAAAATTTATAAAATTCATAAAATTCACAAAATTTGTGAATCTGAATTTATAAAAATTCAGATTCACCAGCCAATCAAAATTTAACATAAATTGAAACTTAAGTACTGATTATTATTATTATTGCTGGTGCACTCACAAAGCTGACAAGATGAGTCAAGGCTCCGTCCAGGTACATGCGTAAAATTTCTGTTGGACAAGGGGGGGGGATAATAAATAAAATATTATTCGAAAATTTAAATAAGAAGTGCCCGGCCAACTCCAGAACGGCTTGGGCATACTCACCTCTCAAATGTAAGGGGATGACTCTCTTGCCAGCCATGAAAAGCAAGTGGTACATGATCATCTAGACGGTACTAGGAAGAGAACTTTTTTTCCTTCCTCGGGTTACTCCTTCCTCGGGGAACTTTTCTTTTGCTACTATTAGCCCTTCATATTTACAGGGACATTAACCCTCGGCCATGGTTTCAGCAGTCACTACTGGCATCAATCCATTTAATCTCGGTAGGCTGTCCTACAAAATACCCTACCTCATGGCGAAGCACTAGGCAGGAAGACCTGTGCCTAGAGAATGACAAAATAAATAGTAGATAACTCTGTTTATGCTAAATACTCTCAAGAGTGCCCCAAAAAGTTGTAACCGATACCCCCCTCCCGTCACCAGTACTTGTTAGATCTACATCCAGCTCTAGGAGCTATTATGGGATACAGGAAAAAGTTCAGACTGACACTAGTCCCATAAAATCACCAACACCATCTAACAATGATGTTTTCTCGTGTTTATTGGCAACTGAGATCAGATACCTAGAGAGCATTGATACTCATTGAATATAAAAGTATTGAACAGAAATGGAAAAGTCCCTGATTATGAATTCTGCCCTTAGTAATTTGAAGCAAATCGCGAATCAAAGTTTCTAGACATGTTAGGTTTTTTTTTTAAATAGTTAAATAACCCAAAATATTATAAGCTTATCTTTCAAGGCACTTTAAATTTTGGGGAGGGTGAAGAACCCAGAGGTTTGCCACGAGTACCAGTTTAAAGTCATCTAGCCAACTTAACGTGGCTGGATTTTCCAAGCTAATTGGGGCCTACTTTTGCAGATTGGATATTGAGCTGAAACACTTCTTATTAAAAAAAAAAGAAAACAATTATGGCTATGTTACGTACATAGAAGTTTTGGTTTTAACACAGATTAATAATCCTAGTTATACACTTCTTTTTGAAAATTGTTCCTTTTTAATGAAGACACCGAACGAAGTTGTAAAAATTATACTTTTTTTTTTTTTTTTTTTTTTTGGTCTTCATATGTCCAATCATGTAAGTTCTGACTCTTACCAGTTAAACTACCAAATGATAGTCTATATGAAGGCTTTAAAGTTCATTTGATTTAACAATTAGTATTAGCTGAAGCGTTGTATTCGTAAAATCTAATTGTAGATGGTCCCCTAGGTCCATCTAGGTCCATTCGTCAACCGAGCAAGAATAGTCCTCTTCTTTCTTTTTCTCTCTTTTATTTTACCAATCATTGTGTAAAATTTATTTTATTAATTTTTGGGCATTCTATTTGTATAGTCTATATTTTACTAAATTCATCTGTATAGTCAAGTTTTATACTGATTTTTTTTATATATTGCCCGTTGGGTTTTCAATAAGTTTTTAAGGATTTTTTGTTGTTTCTGTTCTTTCTCTTTTCTTTTATTTGACATAAGAAATAAGGTTCTATTAGAGCTTGTTATAGACTTCTGAAAATTCGTACAGCATTGATAGCGTCTTTCTTATCATATTTAATCATCTTTCTTATCATTTCCTGAATTCTCCAAATTAATATACTCAGTTATTCCTGTGTTGTACCCTTTTGACAATCCGTATACACATAATGTGTTTTGATTAATTTCAACACTCCCCTTAACATTCCCTCAAAAGATCACCTAAATACCCTTCGTCTTCTTGGAAGGTAAAGTTCAAAAATGCACACCTTTCTCAATAACATATACTACATGTAAGCAATGAACGAAATGCCTAACTTGGAGTGCTTGTCCTGAGGACTGTGAGGAGTTTGACATCCCCAATACTAGACCTTTCAACAATGCTGAACAAAAAGCTTTCTCAAAATTTCGATCAGATATGTTTTGGGGAATGATAGGCCTGGGGGGGGGGGATCTGACGTCCCTCCATTCACTTTAATCTTAAAAAGGGGAACTAAAACTTCCGACTTCCAATCAAATGAGCTCCACCCGATCCAAAGTCTATACAACTACCCGTTCCATAAAAACCTTATATGCCCTGGGCACAACTTACAACCCTTATCCATGGGCTCTAGGAGACTGTGTCCACTCTAAAGACATTGTTATGTGATTTTTCTACTATTGGTAACGAAATGGGTATCTCACAATTTCAATAGAATGTGTTTTGGGAAAAGAGGATGTCAAGGAGGAGACCTAGTTGCTCTCCACCATGTTTGTCTCTTAAAAGGGAACTGGAATTATACATTACCAATCAAATGAGTCTCTTCTAAAGTTCACACGACCACCCCTTCCATAACAACTTTATATGCTCCTGGGTTATAACTTCCAACCCTTACTCCTAGACTCTGGGGGATCTGTCCACCCCAAAGACATTATTATATGATCTTTGGACTATTTTTGAACACATGGCTATCTAAAAATTTTATCGGACGCATTTGTGGAAAATAAAACGTACAGAGGGGGTGCCCCCAATCACTTCGACTCTTAAAAAGGGAACTGGAACGTCTGATTTCCAATCAAATGAGCCCCCTCTGGAGTTTATAAGACCACCCTTTCCATAAGAACCTTATGTGTCCTCGGGGCATAACTTATAACCCTTGCGCTGAGAGCTAGGGGAGGTGGATTGTCATCCTCAAAGAAATAATTTCCAGATCTTTCAATTACCATGAACAAAATGGTAATCTCAAATTTTGATTAGATTTGTTTTGGAAATTGGTGGGCATGAAGGGGGGGGGGGGACTTGTTGCCATCCAATATCTTTTTACTATTAAAAAAGGCCCTTTCAATATCCAATCGAATGAGCCCTTTTTTTTAAGGTTCTACGACAAAAATAGCCATCTCAAAATTTTCAAAAGATACATTTTGGGAAAATACAAGGTGTGAGTATCCGCCCTCCGATCACTTTGAATCTTAAAAAGGGTACTAGAAATTTTGATTACCAATACAGTAAGCCCCTCCTAAGTTTATACGGTCACCCTTTCTATATAAACCTTATATGCCCCCAGGACATAACTTACAACCTTTGCCTTGATGGCTTGGGGGGGGGGGTGTTGTCATCCTCAAAGACATAATTTCCGGACCTTTCAACTACTTTTAACAAAATGGCTATCTCAAAATTTTGATTTGATGTGTTTGGGGAAATGGAGGGCGTGGGAGGGGTGTTAGTTGCCCTCCAATCACTTTTGACTATTAAAAAGGGAATTAGCCCTTTCATTTTCTGATTGAATTAGCCATTTTCGAAGTTTCTACGACAACTCCTTTGATAAGAAGTGCCCTAGTCTAAAACCAAAAAAAAAATATTGTGCTCACATCGTTCTTTACTTAGGCAGCGCTGCGCTGCCTATGATTTTTGTGGGTATCTTTTTAGCCCCCCCCTCTCATTTCGCCATACTCACCCAAAATTAAATAAACATCATACTATTATCATCAGTATCTACATAAAGACTTGTGTCAATATCCTGACAAAAATTCCAAAATTCCATCTGTTGCTCACTAGAAATCATAAATCAAAATGGACTCCTATCTTTTTATTGGAGTTTATCCAGAAATCTTGTCATTGTGTCAAGTAACTTACAGGGATACACCTGACATATATGTTTGGGCTTGGAGTGTGTAAAAAAAAGAATAATTAGCATCAATCAACAAACTTTGATCAACGTCCCTCTACAGGAACACTATTTCAGTTTTTCTTTGAAGGGGAGGGGGATTACCAACGATAATTTATATTCTGGAAGGAAAAAAGAAAACTTCAATTATAAACGATTTCAAAAATAGATTCGCAAATTTTGGAATACATATTGTATACACACACACACATATATATATATATATATATATATATATATATATATATATATATATTTATATATATATATATATATATATATATATATATATATATATATATATATATATATATATATATATATATATATATATATATATATATATATATATATATATATATATATATATATATATATATATATATATATATATATATATATACCATTTATATATGTATAGTCAACAATACCATTTTGTTGACTGTGAAAAATAAAATATGGGATAAATCGCTTGTACCATCCCAAATGCGAAATATAAATGGAGGAAACTTAAAAAAATATTATGTACAAAAATATAAATAAGAAAGAAAGAGGAGATAAATGAGGGGATTGTTAAATGAGGGGAGTGAGGGGAGTGGGGAGTGAATAGAATTTCCTATTTTTTTAAATATAAACTATGTACAAAATGAGTTGCTTCACGACATGGGATGATTATTTAAATAGATGGCTTTTGCAAAGTCTGATCCGTTTTGAATTTATCGACACTTTGTAACTAAATTTTGTCTTCATTTGATAATAGCCAATATTTGGTTCTGAGCCATTTTGTACGGTTCTCACATAAAATTAAGCCTTCGGTGCCCGGGCGATATTCCTTTGAATCTAAAGAAGTGGCGTGAACTTGTTAATTTTGGTTCTAAATGCATCTACTGGATAGCACCCTGGATAGCACCCTTTGTAAACCGACAAACAAAACGATAAACAAGCAATGATTGGAAAACAGTAAAAAGTTACAAAAATTGGCAAAATCAACCACTACTAACCAGGGTATAAAATCACAGTCGTATTGTTTTTTGTAACTTCTTATTCTTAAAATTATTTTGTTGTTTTTATTTTAATTATGCTGATGTTTGAAAGCAGAGATATATAAAGCAGAGCATAAAGTATAGCCATTGATACTTTCTAGCAAATAAAATGTTTATTTTAAATCAGAGATCCATCTCTTTCACGTGCCAGTAATAAAGGCCGTACCCCGAGAGGGGTTATGGGGGTTTGAACCCCCCCCCCCCTCACCCCCTCCGAAATGTTTGTTTGACTCGTAAAAACGTAACAAAAATTGATAAAAAATACAAATCTTGTATGTGTTTTTTTAGTTTTTTTCTGTAACTCCCCCCCCCCCGAAAAAAATCTTTGAGTAAAACCGAAAAAAAATCCTGGGTATGGCCTTGCAAGTAATGAAAAACTAACTTCGGTGTAAAGAACAGGAAAAGGGATATCAAACAGTTTATAGTGTTAAACAGTAAGCAAAGAGAAGCCTTTATCAGTAGAAACAGAAACTTTGAAGAAACGGAACTTTTCTACAAATATAAAGTTCTGTTTTTATTTTGTATGCGTTGATGAATGGCCAGGGGCTAATCTCCAGCATTTTTATGGGGGCGAGCAAGAGGGTCCATATCTGAATAGTCAAGGGGCATGGGTTATATGATAATTTTTTTTTGTCCACATTATTGGGGGGGGGGTGATTAAACACCCCCACCCCAAACGACGCCCCTGTGAATGGTTGTTTTGAGTGTTAAGAGCAGTATTTTGTTTGTTGCCGCGACCCTCTGGCGTCTTTGCAATATATATCTATCTATATTTTGGGGTGCTACCATTTTGAACAACCGTCACAAGCAACAAACGTCAGTAGAGTAGTACCTTATACTTCTGGGACTTTATGTTCCATCCTATGATATTCTGGGCCTTTACGTTCCTTCCTATGATATTCTGGGCCTTTACGTTCCTTCCTATGATATTCTGGGCCTTTACGTTCCTTCCTATGATATTCTAGGCCTTTATGTTCCTTCCTATGCTATTCTGGACATTTACGTTCCTTCCTATGCTATTCTGGGCCTTAACGTTCCTTCCTATGATATTCTGGGCCTTTACGTTCCCTCCTAAGATATTCTGGGCCTTTACGTTCCTTCCTATGCTATTCTGGGCCTTTATGTTCCATCCAATGCTATTCTGGACCTTTAAGGTCCTTTCGATGCTATTTTGGGCATTAACGTTCCCTCTTATGATATTCTGGGACTTTATGTTCCCTTCTATGATATTCTGGGCCTTTACGTTCCCTCCGATGCTAATATAGGCCTTTATGTTCCTTCCTGTGCTATTCTGGGCCTTTACGTTCCTTCCTATGCTATTCTGGGCCTTTAGGTTCCTTCCTATGCTATTCTGGGCCTTTACGTTCCTTCCTATGCTATTCGGGGCCTTTACGTTCCTTCCTATGATATTCTGGGCCTTTATGTTCCTTCCGGTTTTTCTGGTAGGTAATTCTATTCTACAGGGGCATTACACCCTTTCAAAGAGAGTGAGTATCCTCTCACATAGCCTTATACTTCTACGACGCCCCCGTACCAAACAGGTTTTTCTGGTAGTCCTATTCTACAGGTCATTACACTCTTTCAAAGAGGAACGAGTATAACTTGATTGGTGATTAGGATTTGAATAAAAAGGAATAGTTTTCTTTACAATTCATATTAGTAAGATAATTGAATTTAAAGAGAATAGTTTTTATTTTCAAGGATATTAGTGGAGAAAAAAATGAGTGGTACATTTACATTATTGGAGATTAATGATGGAACCGACGGCAGCAGCAGAAGCAACGATATACGACTACCCATTGTGGCTGTGGAAATAATCGCTTGTTGTAGGCTATGTCTTTAATGAGAAATTATGTATGCGAGATATGTGATATCATTAAGCAAATTTAAGCAGGAGGAGCAGCTGTGTTTTGCTGGAAAAGTAAATATTCTCCATATAAATAAACTTCGGTCAGAATTAGATGTCCTATCGAAATATATTGATGAGAACAAAATGCATAAGTGATTATTATTATTGTAATTATGATCAATAAAACTGTTTTTAAATCAATGTTATTTTTTTTTTCTTTCTATAGTAGACTAGCGTATATTTTCTAGAGTAGAAAAAAAGAAATTCTTTTTAGTCTGAAGTTGATCGTGAGAGAGTTAGGACTAAAAAAAAAAAACTGGATTGACTCGAGAAAGATCGAATCATAAGGAATCTAGTTCTTATGGAAAAACATTTAATTCTAGACGATGATTTTCTAGAGTTGTCTATTCAAAGGAATATATTTTCTCGAGGAATGCTTGTTTATATAATGAAAACTGATTCTACATCATTAGACTATTGTATGGAGCTTCTACATCGTGGTCCAAATGCATTTACAAAATTTATTGATATATTGATCACGACACGACAAAATGATATTGTGGATATGCTTTTAAACATTAGTTTAGAAATGTAGGACTTTTTTTCATAAGACAGATGGTGCTCAAGGATGATTTACTCCTCTCTCTCTCTCTCAGACAATTTTTTTTTGTTGCTAGCTCAGTTTCATTGTGGTTGTGAGAGTCTCAACACATGACAAAATGTTCCATACATGTCTGTTATGTATGTACTCACTGGGCAGCTGGTCATCATGTGAGAATTGCACAATGATTGAGGAATATGATGAAAAGTGTAGATTATGCAACCCGTGTAAATTGCATAGAGGATATGCTGTGCAAATTAAAGGTTGTAATTCCTGTCTTGAAGAGGTGTATGACTCTCATCCTAGAGGTCACCTATGCTCCAATTGTCATTATGATAAATGTAATCAGTGGGAGAATACATATCCCGGTATGATTGGAAAGAATCCTAACCGTGATTTTAGTATATTGCTACGAGATCGGTATCGTCGTGGTTTTAGATTGTTCTGGGAGGAGGAACCGGGTCAACAATTCAACTGTTGGAATAACACAAGAATATGGTTTCCAAGTCATCGTAGTGAAGACACTTAGTGTTATGATTATAAGCCCACCGATTTTTATTTGGCTGTGACAGACTGTGATTTGATACTTGAGGACACTGTTTGTGAAATTGCTTCAAATACGCAAATTGAAACATGTAAATTCTTTAGAATGAATGAGAATAGTATCATTGACTATACAAAGAGATATGACAAGAGTGAAGTCACACTCTACTGGAGAAAATGTGATCCTGACATTGGACTATATCAGGATCAGTACACTGTGAATTCAGATAATCTACCTGCACTAGTTGTTGTCGACAAATACCTAGTAGTGGATGAAATATAAAGAGTAGAAAAATCGTTTTATCATGTATATATTTTTTTTTATTAAGAAACAATTTCAGATACATATTTAGAACATTTTATTCTTACGGCACTAAAATCAATATCAAATACAATTGTAAGTATATTCTCCTCTAGAAAGTCTTTCAATAGAGGTACGTCAACGTAGATGTTGAGAAACTGCTTGTAGGTGTAGCCACGACATCTGAACATGAAAAAGAGTAGTGTATGAAAGCCACATGTCTTAGTTGCTAAATCCTGTACCCTTTGTTGAATTTGAATAGTTTTTTTCCTACTGCTTTCAATAAATTTTCTGATTTATGGCGCACAGAATTTATACAATTGGCCAAGAGGATCAAAAATTCAATGTTCTTCGCTGTTTGAAAGATGCATTGCCAATGACCGGTTTTCAAAGTTGATGGACTGCTATAAACAAGGATTAGGGTGTTGTTAACACTTGCAATTTTTTCAATGAAGTCCAAAGGTATGCAATAGGACTTGTACTGGGACACGTATGGATCCATACTAAATACGTTGATTATTTGGTTTGTGTTCATGGTGCTAGGTCTAGTAGAAAACTTCTGTCGGGCGTGATTTCCCAATAGGTTTCAAATTGACTCAGTGATATTAGCGTGATACTCTCAGTCAGAGCATTGGCAAATGTACACTCTAAACGTACATTCCCTGTTCGTACTATGGTCATATCCTGGGTGCCTGACAAGTCCAAAACAATAACCCCATGATTTTTTGAAAACATTGAATTGGTTATTCCATTTTCAAATAGTTGAGAGTCATGATCTAGGGATTGCATAGTCAACTCATATAGAGTTCTATAGGATTTTTTGTCGAATGATAGAGTGTACATTGGAATACCACTCACTTTGCACACGAAGCTAGATAGACCAAAAAAATTACAATCGTGGGGGGGTTCATTCCAGGATCAAACGGAAATGCCACTCTTCACAAACGCCAATGCCAATTTTGATGGGATTTATCTATTGATAAATGAAGAATCGCTATAGCTACGAGAGCCGGTGGAAATGTGACACTGATCGGTGATCCTATGGGGGACAAGAAGTTTAATATTGGTACCATTGGCTCTTAGATTTTCCAATGCCAATGCAACAGAGCTCAGAACTTGTTGTTTTCGAACGTGGAGAATTGCCGATGTGATAACAACATTTGCATCGGGTGCTGTAGGAAGTATTTTTCTCAAAATGAAATTTGATGGGGTCGGCTGTAACTTTATGTCGATCTTGACATTGGGGGGCAGCCGTTGGGATATATTGAATATCTCGTGATTTAGTTTTCCAACCAGATGATATTCCTGGGTCACTGCAGTAGTCAACTCGCCGTCAGTATCAACACCTGATCGATTTTCATAGCGTAATAATTGTCCTCTCAACTACTTTTAAGCTTTTGGAGTCATCATCACAAATTGTATGTAGCTTGTGGATAAATAATTGCTAGTGCTCACCAATCTTCTATTAATAGATGCAATATTTTGCTTGAATAGGTTGTGTAGAATACAGTTTTCATAAGAGATACCATCACCGGCAGTTGGAGTAGTATTATCTGACTTTTTCGTCACCGCAATATTTAAATCAATAAATGTTGATGATAAATCAGTGAAATAATCTTCATTGGAAAATATCTGAAAGTGTATATTTTCCGAGAGGGGATGTTGAGGATGAAATTGTTCATAGTAGCGATACTTGACACTAACATCAACATTTTCAGCATTGAATAGATTCAATGAGGAACTGATTGATGGATATGAGTTCTTGTGGGGGAGATAAGTCATCTTAAGAGAAGAAATCCTTCTTTGATCTAACACTCTTTTTCTTTTTCTTGTTCTGCTGCTTATTGGCCTTCGTTGTTTTATTTCTCAAAGTCCTTGTTAATGTCCTTTGCTTCCTGCCTGGGTGGAGACTGATGAGTGAATGACGCGAACGCATCCTTTTCAATCCCTCCCCATTTTGTCGAGATGTTAATTGTTCACCAACGGCTCTTGCTGAAGATCTAATATTTTCCTTAACACTCTCCTTGAAATTTTTGCCCGACCCCTAGTCCTGTAGTGTGGAGGCAGCAAAATTTGATGCAGCAGGTACAAGATATTTTCTGGCAAGGGGTAGTACAGAACGAAATAGCCTAGCAAACCAGCTCCCAAGACCATAGCCAGACATTGTAGTACACCCCTTGTAGTAGTCCAATCCATTGCCTATTTGACGTGGACTCAAAGCACTGAGATAACGGTCAATATCGGGACAAACAAATTGAATTCTTCTATTGTTCATTTCTTAGGTTAATGTACCGTTGTCGTTGACAATAGGTTAGAAATGACATGTAATCACTGTTAAGCCTTTTTTTATTGATGGAGGATCACCCAATTCACTTGTTAGAGTTAACTTACAGAGTTCCAAATATGAAGTGTTTACAAGAACATACTGAAGATGCTTTATATTATAGTGATGAACAAGTTCATGAATTGTTTTTCGTTCAAGAGCACGTAGGAGGGGGACATTTGAATTACCGACTCTCGACGTTTCCACAAAGGATGCATAGAGAAATATGCAAGATTCCAAGGCAAAACCAGGTGGGTAATCAGCAAAAATAACTTGATCCATCCCGTAAACGATGCCAGCATTTTCGCCATGGATCAAATTCTGTTTAAAGCCATGAACATCTCTCAAGGTGTCATTGAGAATAATTGTTTCAGTGTCAACAGGTGAGCTAATGTAAATCCTATCATGTTTCAGTAAATAGTTAAAACGGAATGTACCATTCTGACAATCTGAGATTTTTCGATTGATTGTACGACACAAATCCCCCATATTATCATATTCAATATATTTTAATCCGACATGTAGATAGTCACTAGATTTATGTTGTTTAACCCATTCATAGTCGGCATAGCCCCACCTATTCATAGTCCAATCCAATGGTATAACTTTTATATCATATACACGATCCTTTCTCAGGATGTCATAGGTATTTTTGAGAATACAGTCGACAAGAGCCAATTCATATGCACCGTCAAATTTGATGGCGGGTGAGAGTATTGTCCAAAAATCACTTGTCGTATTCAAGTCATTGTAGAGAGGATCGGAAACGTTGGACATGAAAGTTACATAGAAATCATGGGGCATTGTCAATATCTTCAACACCGATCCAAGAATCAAAATCAGAGTTGTATCCTAGCCACCGAACAAGTAACTGTTTCTTACCCCCGCGAGTACGTGTCTTTAATATCTTTTCATTTTGATAGATTTCACTAGCATTTTTAACTTTTTGCAATTCATAGTTATAAAAGCCGCCGAGAATCTCTTCATCTTTGGTATCACGCAGGCGATAAGTTGTGGGTTTAGTGTCTAGGATTTTTGCCACTTTAAAAAGTTCGGTGGACCACAAGTAATTCCCATTTTCAAAAACATTAGTTGTTCTATTAATTCGAACAGTATCACCAACATTGAATTTATTTTTCTTCTTCTTGAATTTTGACTCATTGGAATATTGTTTAAGAAAGGTGTCAATTGTATTATGATCCGAATGGTGAACTTCCGTTGGTGTAGAGTTGTACAATGAGCGATGAGGTCGTTGATTATAAATCAACATGATTTTATCTAGATCATGAATAAAAGCCGGTGTATTTTTCAATGTACAATATCTTGAAATTAAAAGCCGAATAGTTCTCATAAATTGTTAGGACATTGCGGCCTTTATAGTAATGAGACCATGATATAGATGCGTTCAATATTTCTCTAGTACTTTTGAAACATGGGGATTAGCAAATTAAAAAAAAAGATCCGTTTGAATATTTTTATATTAATAATGTTATAGAATAATTTAAATGGCCTGAGCAACTTCAACACCTCTCTTTGATCGCAATGGACTTGCATATGCATAGCGACTAAAAACACTGATTGCAAGTAGAATGTACTTGTACGGTGTATTGTGACGTCTTTTAAGCTCATCTAGAGTCAGGAGATCTGCTTGCATTATTTGCAATGGGTAAAAGGCTTTAGTTTTTCGATATTGATTGGCACGAAGTCTATGATTTCTATGCAAAGTGTAACTGAGTTTATTTTGTTGATAGTCTTGTACACTTTTAGTGTGAATACCTATGACTTTGGAAAGAGCTGTGGGGGAACTTAAACTCCCCACCTCGCCAATATTTTTATGAGCATCTTTTAGAACTTCAGCCATTTTGAACGTAAACATGATGTGTAACGTTCGCTACCCTTTTGTATACTGGCTGCTGATGGGGACGTTGACTTGATACGTCTTCGCTTTTGTCTAGCTATCAGTGGTGTGCTAGTATTTTCCAAAATTGATTTAAAATCTTCTTCTTCTTCAAGTTCATATTTTAATGTTGATGATGATGACGATACACCTTCTTTTATTTTTTTTATTATTTTTCTATTGTCAATAAGACTTTTGGGGAAGTTGAATGGATTTAGAAGGTTTTATAGATGAGTGTCAAATGATAATAGTCCTTTACGATTTGTAACTATGTCATACATTAAATCAAGTACATTATAACTCTTGCTCTGACTTACAATCCTATCACCATCGATCTCAACTTGAACTTGACCATTTTCAAGGAGATAGATTAAGAGTCGTGTTATTTTTTAACAATATTAGAGGGGCAATATATTTACAAATTTAAATAAAATTAAATACAAGTTCTCCTTCTTTAATTGTGTTCCAGCAGCAGCAGCAGCAGCAGCAGATTCTTGAGAAGATGATTCTATTTTGGGATCAGCAGCAGCAGCAGTGGGCTGTGATCGATAGTGTTTGTCCACTCGACGAAGTGCATCTTGAAGTAAAATCAGTTTTTTATCATCATAAATAGTTTCAGTGTCGAGGAATTTACTCAGATTGTCCTCAAAGTGTTCGACGGGTGAGAGAGCGAGTTCTATTGGAGTCATTCTATAGGGTTTTGCTATCTAGAGAAAACTGTTTACAAGTCTTGCAATTATTGGCAGTAAAAGTATGAAAAAGCTACCGCCCGCCTTAAGAAGTCGTTTCCTTTTAAAATTCTTTCCTTTCTTATTAGAGGCACATGTAAGTACAATTGAACGATGTTGCTTTGCCTGTTGCTTAACTACTTCTGGCAGTTGAACATTACCCTCGGTCAAATTTAAACAAAGTTCGGATATTAGATTAATGAAATCATTGTCACTACCATGTTGGAGTATTTTTTTTCTAAGCTGAGGTTTTGAAGTGCTTAGAACTGAAAACAAATGTCTATTTTCATGTAGT
Source organism: Artemia sp. Qi Xiang Cuo (assembly GCF_049724085.1). Lineage (NCBI taxonomy): Eukaryota > Metazoa > Arthropoda > Branchiopoda > Anostraca > Artemiidae > Artemia > Artemia sp. Qi Xiang Cuo. The sequence goes on along the minus strand of NC_142810.1, from coordinate 19,746,045 downwards.
TTTTTCAGTGCCATGATAGCGACTACTTTGTCTTCTTAGTGATCTCCGGGAGATATAATATAATTTTATTGTCGAAAATATCTGTGACTACTCGCATATCATCGGATGTATTTTGATTAAGATCCAATAGGATGTAGCCATGGGGTTTATTAGTTGCCTGATTGTATGCTGAGAGCAGAAATTTGAGGTCTCCTGCATAGATCTGTTTATTAAGGGTGATTAGCGATATAGAATCACGAACAACTCTTTAGATGATATAGTAGGTACTGTTCAAAGCAAGTGTTCGCATACATTTGCTCTGATGAAAGAGATTGTGTAGAACCAGAGTAACGGAAATCTGTTCATGATGAGAGCGAACAGTGAACAAATGCAGGAATTGCTGGGACCATTGTTCAATAGATTCAGCCAGATCGTCAATGATCAGCCAAGAGTTTGGTTCAATAATGTTGAAAACATCAAGTCCCTGTATGAACTGTATCTGCACCGATCCCATGGCAGCAGCAATTGCTTTTATTTTATTGTATGACTCCTGCCATATACTAGAGCAATAGTAGATTTTTTTTGGCTTTTCCGCAAACATTTTATCACAATTTTTAATTATTTTAGTTAAGAGTGTTGTTTTTACCGACATTGAGGGCCCACACAGAAACGATCTGAATGGTGTTTTAAATTGATACATGTTCCTTTCAACAGTTCACCTGGAAAACTACCTGTAGACCCTAATTGTCTAATGACTAAATAACTTTTCCCTACTACTACTCTGTTCTTCAAGAAGAAGAAGAAGAAGACAAAGACTAATAAAGAATCATATTTTTTCTTTTATTATATGCACATAAAAAAGTAACAATACATTGAAAAAAAAATACACTTTTTAAAATTTATTTATAATAAAAAAATACAACAACATTTACATAGGTACACACACAGAGAAAAAACACTTTTTTTGTTTATTTATAGATAAAAAAAATTAAATTAGAGAGATGAGCACTTGAAAAAAAAAATCTGCTCTGAGTCCAAAAAAAAGATAACTTTGGTGGCGATGCGCCCCCCGCGCTGGCGGCGGCCGGCCCCTCCCCCGGGCCGCGAGGCCCCCCCCCCAAAGGCCGCGAGGCCCCCCTCCAAAAAAAAAGGTTTTTAGGAAATAATTTACAGGACTTTATTTAAACCGAGACTTTCCCTGTGGGCAATACATTCGATCCGGTCTGAAGTTAAATAGTGTCCAAGGGGGAGGGTGGTCACACCATCTTGACAAACATAGACCTTGTCGGAAATGGCACTCATGGCTATTTTTTCTACATTTACAGTAAAGTTCCTGTAGTTCAATGAACGAATTGCCAACAATTTGGCTCGTGGAATTGCATTTTGAACAATACAATTCCTATAAATGTTCATGTCGAAATTCTTGTCCACATAGCGCGTGGGTACTCCTTTGCAACGTTTCTTGATTTCCTCGTCGTATGTCTGTATAAAGTACACCTTCGGACCTACAAACATACCGCGGGAAATCAAGTCGCTCCCGGTTTCAAATTTAAAAAATAAAAGCAGATTTGGCGCACGACGTTTAAATATCTCAGGGTAAAGACCAACACACCCCATGGTGTAGTCCATCCTTGAACTGATAATATCACCGTGCGCCAAATCATCAATTAGATTCGGTGTTTTTACTTTGAGCAGTAGAGAATCCGTGTCACCGTAGCAGACCTCTACTTGCCCCTTTTCCGGCCACTGTACCCTAGCCACATTGTAGTAGAATTCCAACATGAGTTTTTTTGAGATCTCCAAGATAGCAATACCTGCAGCAATATTTTTATTCAAGACAATGCGTCTTTTTTTCTTATTCAAAAGTACGATGTCCGGGCCAATGATTGTAAAGGAAGTGTAATTGGGATCGGCAATAATTCAAGCATATTGTTCTGGATTGGTCACAACGTCAAAAAGATTCCTATTGCGAACACTCTCACACATTTTGCCGAAAGCCGAATTCAAAATGAGTTTATAAATTTCTTTTTCGGCTTTCGTTTGTGCTGCAGAACGTTTGCCGACGAAAGTGCCAACAAATGTTTTCAAATATGGTTTTTGACTAAAATCAAGGGCTCGGTGAACCTTTGTGACGTTGAAACCGTTGTTACACATCCATTTTAACGCTACATGATGTACAAATATTTTTTTTTCCGCAGAAGGTCAGCAATAAGTTTTTGTATTGAAGGTGCCCAATGCAATCCGTCCACCACGACTAAACACCTATTGTGAGGACTCAAAGAGTCCTTAGTCACAGGTCTATTGATACATGGGAAAACAAAATCCTTTACTGAATTGTGAAGCTCGACTGGTATCTCTCCATCAATTTCAAAAAACCATCCAACTGGTCCATTCTCCTCAACACTTAATGTTGAGGGAATGGGGAGCTTGACCGTCATTGAGCCATATATAATCGCCGCAAGGTAGTGCATAATGGGATATGACCGAGGGATAGAGAGAATCCATATCGAGTAAAACAGCATTCGATTTTGTCCCCGTCTTCTCTCGGATCGGTTCTCTGGATCGGTTTCCAAGATACGGTCCCCTTGAAAAACACACCCCCCCTCATTGACTTCTCGATTAACAGGTGCTGATCAGTGTCAGTGATTAGCCCAATTTTTTCCCCACTAATTTTCAGGATGAGGTCCATCACTAGATGAGACGAAGAAAAATAATAACCCACATCAAGATTAAAGTCCTCATAGATTTTATCCGTATTTCTACACATAATGTCTAACAGATTTAACACGTCACTCGACAAATACAGCTTGCAGTAGTCAAACCCGTTTTTACACCATCCCTCTGTCCAAACTTTTTTAGAACAATTGTATTCATCGGGTTTGCAACTGTGATCGTGAAGGCTGTCGTAAAACGAGTCAATACAAGGAATAGTCTCCTCGGTGAATCTCGACATGGAAAAATAATAATCATAAAGATAGATGCCCTTGACCGTTAACAAATCATATAAATACTTTGGAAATTGTTGCTTGAGAAGGGGGAAAGCATTGCAGCCGTCATCGTTTTTCTGCACCTGAATTAATTCGCTCAATGATTTGGGAAAAAAACTGTATGAATCTAAAAAGCAAATTTTATTCGTGTACTCAATGCCGGGTTCAATAAATTTTCCCATAAATTCCAAAACAAGCATCTTTCTCGATGATTTAGGCATGATTCTGTACGTAAAGCTGTCTATCACCCTTGAATCATCCACGTTTCCATTTCTTTGAAGATATATCAATGCTGTTAGCACATGCTTCAGATCATAGTTAGAGTTTTGTATAAAACCCGTTAGAAAAAGCTGTTGTTTAATTTTTAAATTACACAAATTGTGAGCCCACCCACGAAAGTTACTTTTTCCCATTGAATTGGGGTCAATAAGGTGATTGTGGTCCTACACCGCGTCTTTTAGGGCAAGGGCACCCCTACAAACCCAGTAAATTCTCCCCTTTTCCAGCGCCAGTTGCTCTTTATCCGATAATGTCATTGGATAATTGGTATGACGTAATCGTGAAATTGCCTTGTTGGTCGTTTTTATTAAAGAAACCAATAACTTTTCCATACTGCCCTCTCCCAATTGCACTTTATTGTTGGCATCAAGACGGGCGTGTGCGTAGGAACACGCTACTAGTTTTTATTCCTTGACTATATTTGCCTTTGATGGGTTTGATACCTCAACCAGTCTTGTTTCACAATCCATAGACACTTTATGAGATTGCAGAAGGGAATTTTTAAAATTTTTAAATTGTAAAATGTCTTTGCCTTCTGCCGGCATTTCAATTCTTTGATTTCCATGAATTTTGCAATGCCCCATGTGATCTGAGAATGTTCGCTCAGATTGTGAATGGGGAAAGGCACATGGGGCAATAGAAACGTTCCCCATATTTTTTGCCTTGAGATAAGAGTCGACTTATCGCCGTAACGGGGAAAAAATGACCATAAGAATTTACATCTTTGGGAGGTTCGTAAATAATCCATACCCAATTTATAACATTTTCCACCATCGGTGTCCTCACTGAATACAAAACCCCTTTTTTATTCGGTTTTTTTCCCCCATCTGCAAATTCTCTGTCATACTAGAGAACAACCACCCCAAGATTTTAATTTTGTTTCTCGCAAATGCGTATTTCTTTAAAGTAAACAGGATACTTTCCCTCAAAACAATCAAAATTTACTTTGGAGAAATTTTTCCCACCGTTACGTGCAAGTTTGTCAAGATTTTTCATTGTTGAATTATTATGTAATGTCTTATGGGCTGCTGCTAAAAATACATATTTAAAGCAATGCAGTTCAGTTTCAAATGTGAAACTCTGAACTCCTTTGGTAGCCGACAAATAAGGTTGCCATTTTATTTTTAGATTAACCGCCCTCCTTAAAAAAAAGTTTTTTTTAAATCTATTGAGATTCAGATCCATGTGTTCAATGTATAAAATGGTGGACCCACTCCCCCTCTCATGAAATGTATCCTAGGTTTAAATTAGTTTATTCACCCAGTTGAAAAATTTGTCTTCAAAATCGTTTAAACCGGGGTAGAAAGTCTGGTTGCCTGTCTAAAAATTAAAATTAAAAACGTCCCCGGATGTCCCATTTTGTAAATACACTTTTTGATTCACTGATGCTTTAATTCCCTCCCGACCACCTCAATTTCGGATCTGAATTTCAATAAGTGCCCGAATTCTGTGGATATAGCTATGGAGAACTTTCAAGGGGTCATTTAAAATAATGCTCGCGTCTTTCTGGGGAAGGCTAAAATCTACCCTGTTTGTTTGTAAATGGCTTAGAGCAGATTCTAACAAATAAAAATCAGGCAATTCCGGGGAAATTTCACTATTATCATGTTCTGTCCCTGTTTGTTCAGGACTCAATTCACTAATAGTAAAGTTATCGTTAAAAATGTCCCCGGAAGAATTAGGGCCAACAATTTGCATAAGACTATCCATTTCTTCAGCTGTAAATTGAAAATCCAGGGAGATATCAAATAACGTACCTTCACTAATATCAGGCGAGAGGGGCAATTACCCATAATACTTTGAAGTCCTGGACCAGGGAAGGCAGAGGTTTTTACAGCTTCCCCCTGAAACTACAAAATGAATAGATTAAGTTTTTTTTTGACGAAATTTTTATCACAATTTTCTTTTTTCTTTTTTATCAAAAAATTTTTTTTTCGCGGTACATCACCCTGGTAACCACCTGTGGTGCACCCCTGCGGCGCATTCTGCGGCAGAGTCCTGGCCCGCGGCACATCCCTGCAGTGCTTCTTGGGCTCGTGGCACTTGATGCAGTACCTCCCACAGCGCTTCCCCCCCCCCCCAACCCCCCAACCCCTCCCGGGGAGAACCCTTGGGAACCGGGAGCTTCCTTCGAGGTAGGAGGATCGATACCCTTTTGAGTTGGGGGTATCGGACTTCAAACCACTGTTCAAATAGAACAGCCTCAAATTCTTTCTTGAAAACACCTAAGTGTTTCATTGAAATGAGTTCGCCCCAAATACTGTTTCTTGACAACACTGTGAAGACATAATTGAAGATTACTAAAAAGCTTCTTCCTATGTGTTAATATATCTTATTAGAAATACACATGCTGTCACAAGAAGCACACTTAGAATTCAAATTATAGCTATCGAGCGGATTAAAATTAAAATTTAGCGATGGGAGATCTTATAAGAAGCTGATGCGGGCAAATGGACTAGTGAAATAATACCTTTTTAAAGAGGGCTTGCCAAATTTTAAATCGCAAATCGTTTTTTTTTTGTTTTTTTTTTCAAATATTTTTTTTTTTTTTTAAATGGAAATTTGAAATATTTGATTATAATTGGTCTTGGGTAGTATTTAAAAGGTAAGGTTTTTTTTTATATAAATTCGTGATAATCATTACTTTATATACCGCTTATTTGGTTAATGAAAGAAAATGAAATAGTTTAGAAACAAGTTTTCAGTTTTACTCATCAAAAGCTATGCGCCTGAGAAAATTTACCTTATTTTGGAAAATAGGGAAAGAAAAAATTATGTATATACTTACGAATTCTGACTGGTTTTCTAAATCTGAACTCCTTGGCAAAACATGAATGGGGTCAAGCTCAAGATCTTCAGTAGGCTGAGCTGAGGCATTATGAAAAGCAGTCCATTCTCTCTTCAACTTCCTCCCAGCTTGGGTGCAGCTAACACTGGGGCTAGAGGGCACTGTCACTATAAGTTGGGTGCTTGTTGGATGGTCCAGATCATATGTAATTCTACCGGCATATTTGATAATTGATGGTCTTGTAGCTTGCATTAATACACCTTCGCTATATCTTTATTTCTTTTCAGAAGGGGGGTTATTGAACGTATCTTATTCCTTGAAAAAAAAAGGCAAAATTTAGGATGTAAAAAAAATGAATTTTTATTTTGTAAAATAAGTAATTTTATTTTATTAATATAAATTATTGTAAAAAACATCTTGATTTCAAAATCAGGGGTTTTCAATTACTTTTTTGAGCAACTGAATCTTAATTCGACAAAAACTGGGTTTGCCACGAAATTTTACAAAACCTTACTTGAGTTTTTTTTTTTCTGCTTCGAAAAAGTTGCAAGATGCTTATCTTTCTTCTAAAAAGCTGGCAGGGGGAATGGGACCATTTTGGTCCTTGGGTCATAAAGATTAAGAATCCACGGATTATTCTACTTTAAACAGGGTGCAATATGTGCCTATTTTTTGCATTAAAAAACTGGTGTTAAAATAGAAGGAGCTGGAAATTTTTTTTTTTTCAATTAAATAAATATTTATATTTTCCTTTATTATCAAAATAAAATACTCATTGTTACAAATTTAGATTTTTTAGAATGATTTTCACCTCTTAAACTAAAGTAAGCAGCAGCATATATTGTAAATTGTTTTGGTTCTTCTTCTAAAGACTAAAAGCACCATTAGGCTACTATGATATAAAATATCACTGAAATACATTTTCCAGCAGTACATGGTAACGAACTATAAGTAAGGAAAAAATCAGGTTAATAGTAACCGAAACTCTAAAAAGGAAGTTTTTGTAACAATTAATACATTAAAAGAATCAATATTTTATTATAACCCCAAATTACCGATCGAAATCTAAGCCTTCTGCTTCAAAAAAGTTGCAAGATGCTTATCTTTCTGCTAAACATCTGGCAGGGGGAATGGGACCATGTTGGTCCTTGGGTCATAAAGATTAAGAATCCACGGATTATTCTACTTTAAACAGGGTGCAATATGTGCCTATTTTTTGCATTAAAAAACTGGTGTTAAAATAGGGGGAGCTGGAATTTTTTTTTTTTTTATCAATTAAATAAATATTTATATTTTCCTTTATTATCAAAATAAAATACTCATTGTTACAAATTTAAATTTTTTAGAATGATTTTCAGCTCTTAAACTAAGGTAAGCAGCATAGATTCTAAATTGTTTTGGTTCTTCTTCTAAAGACTAAAAGCACCATTAGGCTACTATGATCTAAAATATCATTGTAAAACATTTTTCAACAGTATATGGTAACGAACTATAAGTAAGAAGAAAATCATGCTAATATTAACCGAAACTCTGAAAAGGAAGCTTTTTTAATAATTATTACATTAAAAGAATCAACATTTTATTCGAACCCCAAATTACCCATCGAAAGCTAAGAACTTTTTTCAAAAACATCCCTAAAAAGGCCCACTGATCTTGATAAAAATCGCACCGTAAATTTCAGCCTATAAGAGAACTATGTAGAGGTTTCAGCTCCTAAACAATAGGCTTCTAAGTGCATAAGTACCCTTAGTTCTAGTGTAAGGAAAGAATTTCTTCCTTAACTTAATGACAAGACAATTTCTTTTTATTATAATAATGAGAAAATTTTACTCACTAGAAATTGCTTAAAATTATCCATTTTTTCTATGTAAATCTTCACAAAAAAAATGCAGTAGTGTTAAGTTGAATAAACTATTCAAAACTGTTGAAGAATCTAATTTGAAACCTGAATATATACAAAAAATAATTGCATAACAGCGAAACAAGACATGCTGGTTTTGGTTTATCACTAAAAAAAGACATTGAACTTTGAAATTACGTAAATCTCTTGGCAAAGAAAGATGTAATGACCAGTAGAATGGAATATCTATCAGAAAAAACCTGTTTGGTACGGGGGCCTTGTAGAATTCAATAGATGGTAAAAAAAACATGTATATACCTTGAACTAGAAATTGCGTAAATCTCTTTGAAAGGGTGTAATACCCCTGTAGAGTGGAATTACCTACCAGAAAAACTGGAAGGAACTTAAAGACCCAGAATATCATAGGAAGGAAAGTAAAGGTCCCTAATGGCATAGGAAGGAACGTAAAGGCCCAGAATATCATAGGAAGGAAAGTAAAGGCCCAGAATAGCAAAGGAGGGAACGTTAAGGCCCAGAATATCACAGGAAGGAACATAAAGGCCCAGAATAGCATAGGAAGGAACGTAAAGGCCCAGAATATCATAGTAAGGAACGTAAAGGCCCGGAATATCATAGGAAGGAACGTAAAGGCCCAGAATATCATAGGAAGGAACGTAAAGGCCCAGAATATCATAGGATGGAACATAAAGTCCCAGAAGTATAAGGTACTACTCTACTAACGTCATAACATCCAACCGTCAAAACCACCAACCGTCACAACATCCCAAAAAAATTACAAGTTTATATAATAGTAATAAGTATATAATAGCTTAGAAATAAATTTCGGCTATATATTTGCACATCAGGAGGGGGGGGGGGGGTAAAGCATAGCATATATCAAAATACGTAACCTAACCAAGGTGCCTCTTCCCCCCTAAACCCCAAAAAACTGAAGTTTTAAAATTTTGGATGTCGTGACGCTTGGGGGTTCTGACAGATTTTTTTTGTCGATGTTATGACGGATTTTGTGGATGTTATGTCGTTGGTGCTCCTGACGGTTGGATGTTATGACGCCTTTCCTTATATTTCTATACATTCTGCAGATGAAGGATGACAGGTAGGCAAAGATTGTCTTTGTCGACCAATCATCAAGGAACAAGCAAAAAGCAGGTCGTCCTCGAGTGGGGTGGGAAGATATCTTAAGGACAGATTTTCGGTTAATTGGAACTTCTTGGGAGGGTGTAAAGAGGAAGGCTTTGGATAGATTGGGATGGAGGAGGAGCGGGCGTAGCTATGTTTGCCTCATGCGGCTTGGTGTGGCAGTGATTTTTTAGTAGTAGTAGTAATATATATCTAAATAGACATAGACCAAAAGGATGCGGATTCCAAATATGTAAAACTCATTAAGTTTAGGGCTAACCATCTAAGGTATTCAAAGGGTTTTTGCACAATTTCAGTAAAAGAGAAAAGAATTTGCAAAAAGGGGCAATCTTATTTAAAATTGGATCATCAAATTCAAGACGCATGTAAGCCCTAGAGAAGAGGTTTCAAACCTCTTCTCTGTATTTTGTATTACAAATTTCTTATTTTTACTAAGCAGGATGGTCCGGATGCGTTTTTTTGTCGGCGCATTTGTTTCTTTTTATTTTTTTCCCCTGGCGATAATCACGCCAGGCTAGAATGTGTTTAAGGGCTCTTTAGATACAAAAACTTAAAGTTCAAGTAACAATTAGGTAACAATAGAGATCAAACCACAGGGTAAGAACTTTTTGTGCCAAAAACAACAACATTGGTCCAAAATGAGTAAAGAACTATCAATCAAAACTCTAGAATAGCCAATCAACTCAGAGTAATCAAAGAACCACCAGGCGCGCGCCCATAGGGGGCGGGACGGCTAAAGGGGATGTAGCCCCTTTTAAGAAAAAATTACATTCTGTTTTTAAGTATTATTTAATCTGCTCGGTTTTATTATTCATTCCTTAGTCCCTTCTCAAAACTTATATTCAAAGAGCTAAAATAAACTTAAAGTCTTGCCTTAAAATACCGTTTTTTCTAAGGAATTTTTAAAGTTTTCCGTTGGTTGGCCCAGGGAGCCCGGTTAACCCCCTCCTCCATTATTATTTTCTGTGTGCACCACTGAGAAGCATTGTATATAACGTCCAAATTTCAGAGGCTGTACTGCCATACAGTGGCATAAAAAAAAAACTATTTTTACGCCCACATTTCCAAACTTTCTATAAAAGTTACTTTAGACCAAAGCAGAAGGATAAGGGGTTTCCTTAATTTGCAGGAAGATATGGCCAACTAAAGGTGTTGAGGGGCATGGCAGCTCTTTTTTTGCAGAAAAAAATTCTTAAAAAAAATTTGTAGTTCTAAGAAATCAAAGCATTGGGTCAGAAACTAGTAAGATAAAATAAGCTGGATTTAAAGGGGGAAGTAGTCTCCATGTCTGTTGAATAGCTCTGAGCATTTTACTAACACAGAGATTAAAAGGAAAATAAAACTTTTATTGTAATTAAAATAAATAGCGGTATTAAAATTCACAACCAACAGAAGTAATCCCGTATATGACAATCCTCCCAGTATCCACGTTAGAGTTCAAGAATGCTTCAAGAATGAATGAGCAATTAGATAAAATCTTTGGAAAAACTCTCCAAAGTCTTATAAAAACTATGAAAACTTTAAAAAAATTTGGGCACGTTTAACTGCATTAGATTTGTATAAAAAAAAAAAAAGGCCAGTTCAAGCTTTTTAAAAGTCAATCGGCAAGTAAAACATTTAAAAGGAACAGTTGACTACATCAAATTCAATTCAAAGGATTTACAACAGATATCCAATTAAAGGAGAGCGAATCGTGCTAAAGACGAGAAACAAACTAAAGAAAATAAATAAATGAAAAATAAGCAATAAACAGAGCGCTCAACATGACAATAAACACGATCACAGGATGGATAAGAATCAATAGGAAGCAATTAAATAGATAGTGCAGATACATAAACGCAAATAAAGAAGAACATTAGACAAATAAATATTAACAAGGAGCAAATATAAGACGAAATTGACAAGGAAATCTAGACGCCATTTATCAACAACAGAAGCTAGAGAGAACAAGTGGAAATTAATAATAAAAAATCCGTCTCTGGTCTAAGGGGGAATAACTTAAAGAAAAATTGGCAAAATGAAAATATTCTGTACAAACATGTTGTCCGTAATAATTTTGAAGTCTACTAAATGAGGTAACAAATTACTTGATGATAATGACCATGACACTCAATCCTTTTTCTTACGGGAGCAACTTGAAAACCAAGGGCTTTGGTAAATGCTACCTTTCACTCGGAAGTTCCTGGCTTTATTATTTTGAAGTTGCTTGATTGACCGAATTCATTATATCCTTGGGTCAAATATAGAACAGGAATTTGTTGCTTGGAGGAAAGTCAACGAAAATCAACCGAATTAAGAAAAATCTAATAATTATTGAAGCCAGACCAAAACAACCAGTGGAAAGTTTTGTGCAAAGTCAGACACTCAACTGGTTAAAACATGCCATTTAAAATAAAGTTCATCTAATCAGTCAAAAGTTTAATCATGAAAAAAAGAGGTAGCCAAGCGCACAAAATCAAAGTATGTTGTTCAGTTGTGCCCTATTTGTTTCAAATAATATTCAGCCATAGTGACCTGCTGCAACTCGAGCTTTATTTCTATGTTTAAGCTTTTTTATTTCTCATTTTGTGGGGTTTGTCGAGCCGTCAACAACCTGATAATAGGCCAATACCGCAAGTTTCGGTAATTATAGTTTTACCATAATAAACAGATAATGTATTTCAAAAGTTGACTAGTTAGTCCTTAGAACAAAAAAGAGTTTTGGACGACGCTAATCACTACGGCAAGGGCCATTTAGTGAGTCAATATTTGCTGTTTTTAAATATCTTCTACCGTGGGTATTTCACTAGAAGACAACATGCACATGGATTAGAACACTGGGTAAGACCCTCCTTTTTATTTTGGACCCAAAGTGAGAGACTTACCTTTCATTTGTTAGCTCTTCATCTTCTTCATCATAATATTCATCTTTAATATCAATCCCATTCTGAAGAGGATATCCTTCAAGAAATCTTTGTGCTGTAGCTGCAAGTGCTGCCATTGCCGTAGTTATATCAATCGGCTTATCTTCTTTGCTTCTATAAAAATTTTCGGTTATAGCCCTTGTGGTCACGCCGAAATTACAATATTTTGGGGTTAAAAGGGAGTGGGGTATACTAGCATTTAGAATTATCCATTGCAGCACACGTTATGTAATGTGCTGCGTCTATTTTAGTCAACCAATAATTTATATAGCGCATCAGAAGTTGGAAAAAAAAGGAGAAAAGCTGAAAAATGTGACTATAAGCAACGATGACATAGATGTGTAAAAATAAACTAGAGAGAAAGAAGAAAGCGAAGAATCTAGAGCAGTGGAGCTTGATAATTTTATACAGAGTAAAAGTAAACTAAACAAAGCAATAACAAATTACCAATGCACAGACCAATTTTCTCCTTTTGTACATATTACCATATAAGTACAACTTACTTTTGTAGACATCATATGAGTCAGCCATAAAACTATACCAGCGGTTGTGGGGATAGCATAGCTGAAAATAAATTGAAATCTTTTGTTTCTTCTATCTGGGGTAAATTTACCCTAGAATATCTAAGATGTCTTAAATTACATTGTGAGTCTCTCTTAATAATTATGTTTTCATAAAAGCAATAGTCCATGTTCTGCTGCAATTGAAATATCGATTACAAATTTGCTTTTGAAAAACCTTGGTTATACCAACCAGAATAGCTATACAATAACTGTGTTGCGGGTAAGGTAGGAAGAGTCTCCTATAATTTTGTTTTAAGAGTTATAAACCAATCTTTTGGAATTTAAAGAGTTCAGGGTGCAAAAACAGGGTTGAAAATTCATGTTAAGAAGAAAATGTTGTTGAAACTAGGCATAAATAAAAATGAAGAGCTGATGTGAGGTAACGGAAATCACAGCTCGGGGTTCAAACGCACTCTAGCAATGAAAAACTGGTTCCAACTTTCTAGGAACGTAATAACGGAAAATTTCAGGTCACGGTCTCGGATGATAGTTGATCGGCTACCAAAAACGGTTATATTATGGCCGTCAGTTTTGGGTCAAACAAACAGCAGGACGTCCTCAAAAGTGATGGGAAGAGGTTACAAGAAAGAATTGAAAGGAAACTGTAATTTCATTGGAGGGGGCAAAAAGTGACACTTTTAGCTATAGCAGCACTATAGCCGCTTGACTATTGATTTAAAAGACGATCAAATATCATAGAGAGCGCAATAGTGCTGCCTAAGTAAAGAGCGAATTGGGCACAATACACTTTTTTTTCACCAAGGCATTTGGTGAAACAAAATGCCGTCCGACCCTCATTCATTTCCCAAACACATCCAATCAAAATTTTGAGCAACCCATTTTGTTCAACACAGTTGAAAAGTCCACTAACTATGTCTCTGGGGATGTCAATCCCCCACGACCCTCGGGGAAAAGGCTATAAGTTATGCAATTCACCAATTGTTTACGTATATTATTTGTTGTTGGGAAAGGGGGGCATGTTTTACCTTTAATGTTCAAAATAGCCAAGGGCACTCAAGTGAAGCTTTCAGAGAATGTTGGGCTAAATCAAAACACGTCATGTGCATACAGGTTGTCAAGAAGGCGTTAAGTGCTACAACTAAGGCTAAAGGCGTGAAGGTGAAAATTTCAAAGAATAAAGAGGGAGAAGTTGAACTGAATAAGAAATAAATGTGTGCATGTGGGTTGTCCAAAGGTTGTATTAGCAATATAAGAGGCAACGCTAATAGTAAAGGCCATACGGCTCCAATGTTTTATTATTATTTTTTTTTTTCCAGAGGCACTTCACATGGAAGGGGTCGTCGTAGAAACTTCAAAGGGGGATCAAAATCGAGAGTTCTAGTGCCCTTTTTAATAGTCGAAAATGGTTGGAGGGCAACTAGCCTCCCCCCCCCCCCACGCGAACCATTCCCCCAAACACATCCAATCAAAATTTTGAGATAGCCATTTTGTTCAGCGTAGTTGATTTCCATATAGAAAATATATTTTTGAGGAGGATAATCCCCCACAACCCTCAGGGCAAGGGTTTTAAGTTATGCCTTGGGGTCATATAAGTTTTTCATAGAAAGCACTGTCGTAGAAACTTGAAAACAAGCTCTTTCGATTAAAAATTTAAGGAGCTAGTGCCCTTTTTAATAGTCGAAAGTGATTGGAGGGCAACTAGCCCCCCTCCCCCCCCCACGCCCATCATTTCCCCAAACACATCCAATCAAAATTTTGAGATAGCCATTTGTTCAGCGTAGTTAGTTGATTTCCAGATAGAAAATATATTTTTGAGGAGGACACTCCCCCACAACCCTCAGGGCAAGGGTTTAAAGTTATGCCCTCGGGGCATATAAGGTTTTTATAGAAGGCGTTGTCGTAGAAACTTCAAAACAGGCTCATTAGAGTGGAAATTAAAGGGCTAGTTCCCTTTTTAATAGTCGAAAATGATTGGAGGGTAACTCCCCTCCCCCCCCCACGCCCATCATTCCCCAAAACACGTCCAATCAAAATTTTGAGATAGCCATTTTGTTCAGTGTAGTTGATTTCCGGATAGAAAATATATTTTTGAGGAGGATACTCCCCCACAACCCTCAGGGCAAGGGTTTTAAGTTATGCCCTGGTGGCACATAAGGTTTTTATAGAAGGCGTTGTCGTAGAAATTTCAAAACAGGCTCAATCGATTGGAAATTAAAGGGCTAGTGCCTTTTTTAATAGTCGAAAGTGATTGGGGTGTAACTAGCCCCCTCCCCCCCCCCATACGCCCATCATTCCCCCAAAAACATCCAATCAAAATTTTGAGATAGGCATTTTGTTCAGCGTAGTTGATTTCCAGATAGAAAATATGTTTTTAGGAGGAAACTCCCCCAGAACCCTCAGGTTAAGGGGTTTTAAGTTATGCCCTGGAGACATATAAGGTTTTTATAGAAGGCGTTGTCGTAGAAACTTCAAAATAGGCTTATTCGATTGGAAATTAAAGGGCTAGTGCCCTTTTTAATAGTCGAAAAATGATTGGAGTGCAACTGCCCCCCCCCCCTCACGCCCATCATTTCCCCAAACACATCCAATCAAAATTTTGAGATAGCCATTTTGTTCAGCGTAGTTGATTTCCAGATAGAAAATATATTTTTGAGCCATTTTATTAAACGTAGTTTTAAGTTCTGGAAATTAGGTCTTTGAGGATTACAACTCCCCCAAAGCCCTCAGGGCAAGGGTAGTAATTTAAGGATTCTCTGAATCCTTCATATTATTTCTTATGGAAGGGATGCTCGTATAAGCTTTAGAGAGGGCTCATTTGATTGGAAATTGAAAGTTCTTGTTCACTTTTTAAGAGTCAAAAGAGATTGAAGGGCAACTAGCCCCTCTCCCTCCTCCATGCCCTAAATGCATCAGATAAAAATTTTGATATAGACATTTTGTTAAAATAGTTCCAAGTTCTGATAACAAAAAACTCCGGTGTCGACACAGTTATGCCCTGGGGCATAACTTATTAAGGGGGTCTTACAACTTATGGGAAGGGGTTTTGTATGGGAAGAACACATAGGAAATCTATTATAATTATCCAATTATAAGGTTAAAATACATACTCTGTGATAGATGCAAAATTGCTTTGGCACACAAATTCCAATTAAGGTCAATTCCAAACAGTCGTAATCCCTTTGTGTCAGCAAGTGAAATGGTCTAAATCCCCTTACTGGAGCTATTTTTTCAATCCATTCGTTGTTGTCAATCGCTGTCCACAAGTTAAGCAAGCTTTTAATTGTTAAAATATAATGTTCTTATAAAATCTGTAATATTATTGAATTTTTAATTAGCCTTATTCAATTTCAATCTAAATTTATAGATTAGTTTTTTAAATTCGGGAATAATCGGAACTGCAGCACCCCCCCCCCCATGTAATAAAAACTTGAAACCTTTTGCAATAAAAAACGAACAAAAATTAATTTAAAAAAAAACTTTCCGAAAAATAAGTTTTTCAAAGAAAAGTAAAGGCCATTTTAAACTTCAGCTCAGGAGATACAAATACCTGTTAAAATTCAAACTCAAAACGACCAGAAATTACTATTAATGAATAAATGAAACCCAAAATGAACAAAATTAAATAAACAATCATAGCAAAAAACATACAACAAGTAATAATATAAATGAATAAATAGATCTTAAAGCGAGTAATGCTTAGATTGAATATGAAAATCAATCTTAAAAAGAAAAATAATATTATGCTATTAAAGTATAAATGAAACTTAAAACGAACAGAAATTAAATAAAAAATGAATGCAAACAAACATAAAATATATATTAATATAAATGAATAAATAAATCTTAAAACGAGTCAAAAATAAATTGAATATGCAAATCAAATTTGAATCGAATAAAAATAACTACAAACAAGAGTTTGGGTATCATCTCACTGCAAAAGCCTAAAACCCACTGCGTCACTGGCACTTTACTGAAAACGGATTATATTACAAATGTTTTCTTTTGTAGTTAATATTGAAAATAAATATTAAAATTGAACTAACCAAACGATGTTGAACTAACAATGTTGAACTAACCAAAAGGTTCTAAGTGCAGGTTACCACTATTGCGACTGCTACGACTCCTACTTCTACTGAGGCTAAGGGTACTAAATTGAAGATTTCAGGGGATATTTAAGGGGATGTTGAACTAAATCAAAACGCACTGTGTGCATTCACGTTTCCAATAGGACATTTGAGCAATTTCTCAGGAACAGCTTAGAGTATTAAGTTGAAACTTTCAGGGCGTGTTGAGAGGAATGCTGAACTAACCGAAAGGGACTCAAAAGGGTGGTTGTAGAGATTGTCAAAAGGGTATATCAGCAATACCCCAGGAATGGTCAAGGAAATTAAATTGAAACTGTCAGGGCATGTTAAGGGGGATGTTTAATGAGGCAAAATGCAAAATATGCATACTACTATGACTGGTACTACTGCTACTACTCCTACTACAACTACTACTACTACCACTACTACTACTACCACTACTACTACAACTACTAGTACTACTACTACTGCTCCTACTACTACTGCTGCTACTATCCCTACTACTACTACTACAACTACTACTCCTACTGCTGCTAATACTACTACTACTGCTGCTACTCCTACTACAACTATTACTACTACTACTACTGCTCCTACTACTACTGCTGCTACTACTACTACTACTTCTACTACTCCTACTGCTGCTACTACTACTACTACTGCTACTACTCCTACTACAACAACTACTACTACTACTGCTCCTACTACTACTCAGTGGCGCCAATTCACGAAAATGTAGGGGGGGGGGGCAAGGATTTTTTCTCAATTTTTTTTAATATTAAGATGCAAAAAAAGAACAACATTTAGCAAACATACCTAAAACAGGGGGTAGCGGTGAGGTCGCTGCTTGGCAAAATCGTCGACGAATCTATCCAAATCCAGTTTCTTTACCTCTTCTTTTTCAACGGCCATTATCATGAGATCGCTGAGTCTGTCGTTTCCCATCGTCGATCGCAGATAGTGCTAAACATACCGTAATGCCGAGAAGATTCGTTCATTACTGGCAGTGGTCACAGGGAAAGTAGAATCTAACCTCACCAGTTTAGCACAGTAAAAAATGAAATGGGGAGGTTAAATAAGGTTTTAACAGCGTGAAGTAGATCTATTTTTGGAATATAACTTTTTAACAAATGTAGCTTTTCAAGAGAAAGCTGGGATTCTATGGCATCGACACCGAGAATCTCTTGATAATGACACATAACTCTTTCCACTTTCGAAAGTTCAAGAAAATTGGAACTTGAGGGGTTGAAGGCAGATAAAGCGTCGAGCAGAGGCATATTCTGCATGAAACGTTGGTCCATCTCACTCGTGAAACGATCTATTAGCTCAAAGTACAGAAGTTTACCGCAGTCTGATTCAACTGGCTGACTGATGTTGCGTTTACCGGCTGTTGAGTTTGAAAGAAAGTCTTTGAGACGAATGGAAATGGCTCAACTTCTCTTGCTTCGAGGACTGGTTTTAGATTGTGGAGATTTCGATTCCTGGATATTGTTTAAAGCCAAGAGCTGAGATATGTTTTTGCTTAAGTTGTTCCATTCGTTATAATTTCTCAGCTTTTTGAGTGTCTCATATGTCCCAGAAATCAGTGCAAGTGCCTTATAAATCAACAAACTTTCTGATTGAAGTTGCTCTGATAAATAATTTACAATGACTAATACTTTTTCAATTATGTGTAAAGTTTAAACAAAAGAGGCAGAGTTGATTTTGTCCAGTAGTCCTTTTGCTTCACACGCTGCCTCGCCGTTGGAACTATAAGAGACTGTGGCAAGCACAGCAACAATACAATCAAATCTGGCCTTCACCTTCGAAATAGAGCGGACTGCGTAAGACCAGCCAGTCTGGACGGTCCTCTCTAGCTCCAAGACTTTTTGCCCGCTAATACGCTGGGATTCCACAAATAGCTCGTGGCGAGTATTGCTGCATGATATAAATGCGTAAGGTCTTTGCACCACAGAGAAAAATTCAGAAAGTTCGCTGATATTTTTTAGGCAGTCAGTCAAAACCAAGTTTAATCTGTGGGCGTGACAGTGTACATAAACTGCATGAGGCACCTTTTCCCTAAACTTTGCTTGAACTCCGTTAAATTCCCCACTCATAACGGATGCGCCATCATAACATTGGGCAATACACAGCATCGAATCTGCACCAGCTTTTCAATAGTTTCACAAATCGACGTGGATAAGCTCTCGGCGTCTAATTTGTGCATGTGATAGCAGCCGATTGGTCACTCCACTACGTTTCCATTTGATATGTACCTAAGTAGGATCGCTAATTGTTCTCTTCTAGAAACGTCTTTTGTCTCGTCGACAAGAATAGCAAAGTAATTAGCTGATTTTACTTCTGAAATAATATATTGCCGCAAGGTATTTCCTATTAGCGTTACTGCGTCGTGTTGGTATTGATGACTGCAATAGTGATCAGACCAGCGCTGTAACTTGGTCTTCAGATTTTCATCCCCTTTAGATATTTCCTCCATTAATTCAACGAAATTACCCCGGTTTGCAGATATTTCTGATTTGTCATGACCCCTCGAAGCAAGACCCTGGCGGTCAAGAAAGCAAATAGCGCGAAAAATATACTTCAAATAATTTCTATTTTCTTGAGCCTCTTGAGATCTGGATTGAATTAAGGCATTCTCTATAGATCTTGAATTATCAGTACTAGGCTAATGATCTTAAATTCTGTCCTTGCTGACTTGCAATGCCTATGTCTTTCAGAATCATCATGTTGCTTTAGTAGAGCAGAACAGTTTTTCTACTTGCAAAATCCTGACTCAATGAAAGCCATTTTCCAGCAGTTTCTCCAGCACTTAGAGTCCCCATAGAAAAATGGCGGCAAGAAAAACAAAACATGGATTTCAGGTTTTTAGAGTATTCTACCCATTCATAAGTCTTATTGTAATGTGCACTGAATTTCCTTCCGTTACAAGTGGTAGCCGGATATCTCTCAAGAATAGGTTGAGCTGGTTTGTCGTGACGCGTCCTAGAGATATCTGAGAGAGTTTCTTGACTTCTACTGGAACCCGCAAGGGGTTCAGCGATGCAGACCGAACTTTTATGTTGAATTCAGCCATTTATTGTTCCGCTTGTTTCCGAAATTCTGTCACAGGTGGGGGAATTTATCTCAACTAACCCGAGACTTTGGACGCTGACACTATTGCCAGTTTCTTGCACTATAGTTTCTTCATTTTTCTTCCGTATTTTCACCGAAAAAAAATCCAAAGTTTGTTGTCGCTTTTTACTCATAGTTTGATTACGATGTAAACCTTGCTTTTTGCTGATAAAGTGTTTACTTTGATAAGCGTAGCCGAATAATTCAGAGTTATGGGTTCTCGTGGAGGAGGCGGAAGAGTCTCTTTCACTATAAACTATGTGTTTTATTGTACTTAGTTTATGTACAGTAGTTTAAGATAGATGCGGTTAAACGAGTAGTAGACAAGGACTTCACTCAGACACGGCAAGAGAAGAACTGAAGAAACACGTAGAAACTCACTTAGAAAATCATTCCCATACTCCACGGTGAAACTACCCCGCTTAGAAACCCCATAAACCAATCACTTACATTTCCTGTTCACGACAGTCCCGTACACTCCACTGGGACTACTCATCCCATAAACTATTCAACAACGTCAAGAATCTGCTGACCAAAACCCCCTTGAAACCCTAGAGCACATTTCCTTTCCCAGCTACTAAAACAGGCAATATACAAAACTCATAGTTTACAACGAAGTCTTCACAAGAACAATAACGAAACGGGTACTGACCACATGAAGCTTAGTTTTGAATGAACCCTACTCAGAAATAAAATAGTGTAGACGCGCTCGCTCTTAGACTTTTCAAAACAAGATTATATAATTAGGGCACCAGTTTGTTGGTCGTATTTATTGGACCAGTTGCTGGTTTAATATAGCACATAGCTAAAATAGAAAATAGCTGTGAAATGTAAATAAGAATGTAATTTTCAAAGTCTAAAGAGGGGGGGGGCATGGACCCCCCCGGCCCCCCCCCCCCCCTAATTGGCACCCCTGCTACTACTGCTGCTACTACTAATACTTATATTAGTTTTTTGCTCATTTTGAGTTTGACTCGGTTATTTATTGTAATTTCTGTTGGTTTTGGGTTTCATTTATTTATTGATTGTGATTTGTGGTAGTTTTACGATTGGAAGATTATTTGACTTTATTTCTTCTCATTTTTGGTTTAATGTAGCTCTTTAATTTTGTTCAAAAGTTTGGTGGGAAAAGTCTTGTTGAACTAATTAAATTAAAAAACAAAACAATTTTTTCCCACTTAAAGTAAGGAGCACATTAAAACCTATGACGAACATAAATTTTTCCGTACATATGGGGGCTGCCCCTTCTTCAAGCCTCGCTCGTACCACTAAAGTTTTTCAATACTTAAAAAAAAACTTCTTATTCCAATTAAACGGCTCTTGTGTTTCAGTAGTCGTTCTTAAAGAACTGGAAAAAAGTCAAACTTTATCGTAAAGAGCGAGGGTCGAGGAAGGGGTATTCCCCCCAAACAAAGAATAATTTATGTTCCTTCGAAGTTTTAATGATGCTCATTTCTTTCATTTTGAAAAACTTATTTTTTCTTTAATTACTACAAAGACCAACTTAAGATTTTGCAGCAACAGTTACTACAGCATCGCCCAGAACCAAGCAGTCAACTTATTCAAATTACTGACAGATCTAGACATATCATTTATATAAATCAAGGATAAGTAAGTCCCTAAGAAACAATGCTGAGGAATACCAATATTATTCAACCAAAAGTTGTATAAAGAACCATTTAGGGTACCATTAGGGCAAATTATATCCTTCATGTATGAGCTTACAAGACCCAATTTG
Source organism: Artemia sp. Qi Xiang Cuo (assembly GCF_049724085.1). Taxonomy (NCBI): domain Eukaryota; kingdom Metazoa; phylum Arthropoda; class Branchiopoda; order Anostraca; family Artemiidae; genus Artemia; species Artemia sp. Qi Xiang Cuo. The sequence goes on along the minus strand of NC_142810.1, from coordinate 19,724,650 downwards.
CTAAGCTCCTTCTTTGTTTTTACTTGCATTAAAATTTACTGCTTCTTTTACAACATAGATAATTGACAGAAACGACAAGTTCTCCGCAATAATTTTTTCTATAAAGAAACTCCCTTCCAAAAATATTACATAACAAAGTAATTTATTTACTACAAATATACTCTCTAAGTTAATAACTTTTTATTTGCCTGTGATTGAAACTTGTTACACCTATAAAAGTGGGATAAAAATGACGTTTCTTTCTTTAAAATGGTCCCTTAGAACGGGCATCAAACAGATTGATTCAAGGTTTACGAACTCTACGAAACAAGTGGTTTCGCAACAAAGATACTAATATAATTGGATTCATTAGTTTCAGGTCTGTTCACTCACCAAGCCAGAATAATGATATTACTTACAACTTTTCTTAGAATATGCAAGGGGTCACCCCACCTTCCACCACTTGATGTAAACCTTGGGCCCCACAGTTCCACCAAGCGTGGCACAGTTCCACTATGCGTGACATAGTGTCATCACGCTTAGCACACTTGCGTTACACTTGGCATGTGACATGTGGTGTACGTGATTTCTGAGAGTGTGTGCCTCCTCGACAACATGATCAACGCTTGCTTAAAAATAGAAAAAAACCTCCTATTTTCGCATGTTTTGGGAATATATCCAACGTATTTTTTAATCTAATAAAAAAAACATAAAGCGATTTAAAAGATAAGGTTCAAAAAAATTCAATCCATATGA